>NW_024383717.1:0-6946 GCF_016835505.1 Polypterus senegalus
TTTTTACAATTGTACTTCTTTACTTATGCTAATATACAGATAACAAGAAAGAACAAGTACAAATAACTTCCAAGCGACTTCAAACACCACTACTTGCTCTTAGACAAAAACAACAAAACCCTTCTAAAG
This sequence comes from Polypterus senegalus, assembly GCF_016835505.1. Lineage (NCBI taxonomy): Eukaryota > Metazoa > Chordata > Cladistia > Polypteriformes > Polypteridae > Polypterus > Polypterus senegalus. Next base: position 130 of record NW_024383717.1, read on the forward strand.
GAAAGCTTTAAAATTCCACACGTTCCTTAGAGGCAGCAAACCCAAGTTTTTAAGAGCAAATGTATTTTTAATGTAAATCTCACACCACAGAACAAACCAACATCTCAACAGACTCTAGCGTTTCAAAGCACACAATGTAGGAAGGACGGTCCTTGGGTGTATAGGGAACTGTTAACATTTGAATTTGATGATTGCATATAGTGTGGAACTGACCTCTCTGTACTATCCTTTCCTCTGCATGTCTTGGAGTAAAAAGAGACGCCACCATGCACCAAAATGTGAAGACTGAGCAAGATAGAAAAAAAAAAATGCAAGAAGGCATGCGAATGAATATGAATAATGTTGCATCAGTGCCACCATGTTTTCCGAAATTTACTATACAGGTCATAAAATGAAGTATTCCAAATATCATATATACCTATGTCTGCATTTTTGTCAGTGTGGCCTTGACATCATAGACCATAAGGTGCATACTAATTAAGCGTGAGCAAGAACACTAAATAGAAGTGAATAAAAAAAATTCAAGTGCGGTGAGATATGAAGAAGGTGGATTTCCAGTTCTATTGTCTCCAAACACCACTCACATCTGCAGTTATTCCCAGTTTCAAATTAAAAGTAACCACGTCAGATCTGGGCCGGAGGGGGGTGTTGTATCGTGATCGTGACTGAGAGAATAAATGTAAAACAAAAAAGGCTACCTTTTACAAGTACTATAAATATACACCGGCTGTTACAGACACAAATCAAATGTATGTTTTTATTGTATAATATTAAAAATATGAGCAGTGTACTACATGCATTAAAGCAAACAGTTATCTTGCTGACACTAGAGCGTCAATCACTCCCTTTGGAAGGTATCAGCACTAGTTTCCAAAAGGCAAGTCACTGGCTGTTCTCTGAGGTCACACTGAAATTGCAAGGGATATATTCAAGCTTCTCAATATGGTTAAAATCTTCAGCTCCAGAAACATTTTCTATTCCAGTGACCATAGAAAATATACCATGACAAGAGTACATTGAGAAGTGGACATATCTTGAGAGCCTGTCTACCATATATTGACTCATGAGTTAATTTGTTAATAGGTATCAACAACCGTCCGAATCACACCTGCTGAAGAAAAGGGATGTCATGCTATGAAGACTGCACTTGGATGGATGGTCAGCGTCCCAAACAAGGGAATAGATAACTTTGCAAAGCCAGTGGTAAGCTGCCTAAATATTCTATCAATCGTGTTTCTGTAACAGAAATAGAAGAAATTTTGGACTAGCAGTACAATTCATGGGCTGATGAGCTCCCCAAGGGCGATGTTCGAGCTCTCTGAGGTCAAGTTATTTCTTTTCCTCTTCTCCTTCTTACTATTTTGTGCTGAGTTTAGACACACTCTGCAAACGTTCTCTATGATCAGGCGACCTTGTTACAAATGAAAGAGTACAGCCATATTGGACTTTTCGAGCCGATCTCGCTGGAATCCTACCCTGAGTTAGCATGCTAAGCTGACTCAGCGCTAGAGCTGGCCCCGACAGGAGATCTTCTGAGAACAGGCTGAAGCAGATGCATGGCAGGCGAGGAGGAGTTGACCAAAGGCTCTGGTGCTTGGTTAGAAATGGAAGGCTAACCCATCCGGTCATATTATTTGCAAACGTTCAATCTCTGGAAAATAAAATGGGCGATTTCCACACTTGGATTTCCCGCTTAGGGACATTCAGGATTGCTCCATATTGTGTTTCTTGAAACCTGGCTGGGGGAGAGGACACCGGATGAGGATATAACACCAGACGGCTACACGGTCTTCAGGGAGGTCCGATGCACAGCGGACAGCGGTAAGACCCCACGGAGGATGAACGGCCACCCTCATCAAACAAGAGGGGTGTACCGACTGTAAGACCATTTCTAAATCCTATTCTGAAAATGTGGAATATATGACTTTGAAGTTAAGGCCATTTTAACTTTCCAGAGAACTGCAAAGCATCATTGTGAGTGTCATGTATATTCCTCCCTCAGCTAAGGAGGAGGCTGCAATGAAGGAGCTACGATATGATAAAGCGAGCATGAAAACACATATCCTAACACCGCTGTTATCATTCTGGGAGATTTTAACCATGACAGTCTCCGGAAAACATGCCTAAACTACCTTCCCACTAGGAAATAAAACACTGGACCACTGCTACAGCAACATCAGAAATGCCTTTTCACCTGAACCAAAACCTCATTTTAAAAAATCTGATCACCTGGTGATCCGGCTTAAACCAGTTTACAACAAAGGCTCAAGACAAAGCCAGTCATAGCCAGGACTGTTAACATCTGAACTGATGATGCAAAAGTTAGTCTTCAGGGCTGTTTAAAGGTCACAGCCTGGAGCATTTTCAAAGAGGCCATTAACGATATCCATGAGTAAACAGAGACTGTGAGTGACTACATTAGCTGGTGCATGTCAATATGTGCCCCACCCAGGACTGTGCGTATGTTCCCCAACCAAAAACCCTGGTTTAATGGGGACATAAAACAGAAAATCAGGAAGCGTCGGGAAGCTTTCTAGTCAGAAGATCAAGTGGAGTAAAAAGAGAGCCCGGTACATCAGAGCAGCAAAAGGGCTCACTCACGAAACTTGAAGGCTACTACCTCAACCACAATACACACAGCATGTGGCAGGGAATTCAATCTGTCACAGACTACAGGAGAACCACAGCAACCACAGACTCCCGAGATGCCACCCTTCCAGACAGCTTTAACACCTTCTATGCCAGATTTGACAGGCTGAACACAGACACACCCTCAAACGCCCCTTGTGACCCCACGGACACTGCCTTTCAGGTGACACACACAGGCTGTGGAATCTGATGGAGTTCCTCCTAGAGTTCTGAAGGCCTGTGGGGAACAACTAGCTGGTGTGTATGCTGACCTCTTCAACCTGTCATTATCCCAGGCAGTAGTCCCCATCCATCCATCCATCCATCCTCTTCCGCTTATCCGAGGTGGTGGTCGGGGCAGAAAGCAAGCAGAGGGCCCAGACTTCCTCTCCCGCCACTTCTTCCAGCTCTCGGGAGAATCCCAAGGCGTTCCCAGGCCAGCCGGAGACATTGTCCTCCAGCGTGTCCTGGGTCTTCCCGGGGCCTCCCCCGGTTGGATGGCCGAACACCTCACCAGGGAGGAGTCAGGAGGCATCCTGATCAGATTCCCGAGCCACCTCATCTGACTCCTCTCGTCGGAGGCAGCGGCTCTACTCTCTGCCCCCCCCGGATGACTGAGCTTCTCACCCTATCTTTAAGGAAGCCCAGACACCCTGCGGAGGAAACTCATTTCAAGCCGCTTGTATTCGCGATCTCATTCTTTGGTCACTACCCATAGCTCATGACCATAGGTAAGGGTAGGAGGCGTAGATCAACTGTAAATTGAGAGCTTTGCCTTACGGCTCAGCTCCTTTTCACCGACAGACCGGCAGAGCCCGCATCACTGCGGCGCCGCACCGATCCGCCTGTCGATCTCACGCTCCATTCTTCCCTCACTCGTGAACAAGACCCGAGATACTTGAACTCCTCCACTTGGGGCAGGATCTCTCCCCCAACCCTGAGAGGGCACTCCACACTTTTCTGGCTGAGGACCATGCTCTTCGATTTGGAGGTGCTGATTCTCATCCAGCAGCTTCACACTCAGCTGCAACCAATCCAAGAGAGCTGAAGATCACGGCCTGATGAAGCAAACAGGACAACATCATCTGCAAAAAGCAGTGACCCAATCCTGAGTTCACCAAACCAGCCCCCTTCAACACCCTGGCTGCGCTAGAAATTCTGTCCATAAAGTTATGAACAGAATCGGTGACAAAGAGCAGCCCTGGCGGTCCAACTCTCACTGGAACGGGCTCGACTTACTGCGGCAATGCGGACCAAGCCCTGACACCGGTGTTACAGAGACCGAACAGCTCTTATCAAGGGGTCCGGTACCCCATACTCCCGGAGCACCCCCCACAGGATTCCCAGGACATGGTGAACTCCTTTTCCAAGTCCACAAAACACATTAGACTGGTCGGGCAAACTCCATGCACCCACCAGGAATCTGCTATGGGTGAAGAGCTGGTCCACAATTCTGCGACCAGGACGAAAACCACACTGTTCCTCCTGAATCGAGGTTGACTATCCGGGACCCTCCTCTCCAGAACCCCGAATAGACTTTTCCAGGGAGGCTGAGGAGTGTGATCCCTCTATAGTTGGAACACACCTTCCGGGCCCCCCTTTTTTAAAAGGGGACCACCACCCCGTCTGCCAATCCAGAGGCACTGTCCCGATGACCATGCGATGTTGCAGAGGCGTGTCAACCAAGACAGTCCTACAACATCCAGAGCCTTAGGAACTCTGGTATCTCATCCACACCCGGGGCCCTGCCACCAAGGAGTTTTGACCACCTCGGTGACTTCAGTCCCAGAGATGGGAGAGCCCACCTCAAAGTCCCCAGGCTCTGCTTTCTCATTGAAAGGCATGTTAGTGGGATTGAGGAGGTCTTCAAAGTACTCCTCCCACCAACCCACAACCTCCTGAGTCGAGGTCAGCAGCGCACCATCCCCACCATATAAGGTGTTGACACTGCACTGCTTCCCCCTCCTGAGACGCCGGACGGTGGACCAGAATCTCCCGAAGCCGTCCGAAAGTGGTTCTCCATGGCCTCTCAAACTCCTCCCACGCCCGGGTTTTGCCTCAGCAACAACTGAAGCCGCGTTACGCTTGGCCTGCCAGGACCTATCAGCTGCCTCCAGAGACCCACAGGACAAAAAGTCCTATAGGACTCCTTCTTCAGGTTGGCGGCATCCCCCACGCCGATGTCCACCAGCGGGTTGGGGATTGCCGCCATGACAGGCACCGACCACCTTGCGGCCACAGCTCCGGTCAGCCGCCTAAACAATAGAGGCACGGAACTTGGCCCAGACTCAATGTCCCCCACCTCCCTCGGGCGTGGTTGAGTTCTGCGGAGGTGGGAGTTGAAGCTACTTCTGACAGGGGACTCTGCCAGCCGTTCCCAGCAGACCCTCACAACACGTTTGGGCCTACCAGGTCTGACCGGCATTTTCCCCCACCATCGAAGCCAACTCACCACCAGGTGGTGATCAGTTGACAGCTCCACCCCTCTCTTCACCCGAGTGTCCAAGACATATTGCCGCAAGTCCGACGACACGACCACAAAGTCGATCATCGACCTGAGTCCTAGGGTGTCCTGGTGCCAAGTGCACATATTAACACCCTTATGCTTGAACATGGTGTTCGTTATGGACAATCCATGATGAGCACAGAAGTCCAATAACAAAACACTGCTCGGGTTCAGATCGGGGGGGCCATTCCTCCCAATCACCCCCTTCCAGATCTCACTGTCATTACCCGTGAGCATTGAAGTCTCCCAGCAAAACAGGGAATCCCAGAAGGTATGCCCTCTAGCACCCCCTCCAGAGACTCCAAAAGGGTGGATACTCCAAACTGCTGTTCGAGCATATGCACAAACAACAGTCAGGACCCTTCCCCCCACCCGAAGGCGAAAGGAGGCCACCCTCTCGTCCACCAGGGTAAACCCCAATGCACCGGCTCCGAGTCGGGGGGGAATAAGTATGCCCACACCTGCTCGGAGCCTCTCACCGGGGGCAACTCCAGAGTGGTAGAGAGTCCAGCCCCTCTCAAGGAGATTGGTTCCAGAGTCCAAGCTGTGCGTCGAGGTGATTCCGACTATATCTAGCTGGAACCTCTGACCTGGCACTAGCTCAGCCTCCTTCCCCTTCAGAGAGGTGACATTCCACGTCCCAAGAGCCAGTTTCTGTAGCCGAGGATCAGACCGCCAAAGTCCCCGCTTTCGGCCACCACCCAACTGACACTGCACCCAACCTCCTTGGCCCTCCATAGGTGGTGAGCCCATGGGGGGGAGGACCCACGTTACCTCTTCGGGCTGTGCCCGGCCGAGCCCAATGGGTGCAAGCCCGGCCACCAGGCGCTCGCCATCAAGCCCCACCTGCAGGCCTGGCTCCAGAGGGGGGCCCCGGTGACCCGCGTCCAAGCAAAGGGAAAACGTCGTCCAAGGTTTTTATTCTTCATCAGAGGTTTGTTGAACCGCTATTTGTCTCATCCCTCACCTAGGACCAGTTTGCCTTGGTGGCCTACCAGGGGCATAAAGCCCCGGACAACGTAGCTCCTAGGATCATTGGGACACGCAAACCCCTCCACCACGATAAGGTGACGGTTCAAGGAGGAGGCAGTAGTCCCCAGTATTTTCAAATCCTTCTCCGTCATACCAGTCCTCAAAGACGGGACACATCCACCCTAAACGATTTCAGGCCAGTGGTCTCACACCAGTCACCATGAAGTGCCTAGAAAAACTGGTTCTTACTCACATCAACCATATGGTCCCGGACATTGTCGACCTACTGCAGTTTGCCTACCACCCCAATTGATCAGTGGATGACACGGTAGCAATAGCCCTACATCACATTCTGCAACACCTGGAAAGTAGCAGAACATATGCCAGGATGCTCTTCTTAGGCTACAGTTCTGCTTTCAATACCCTCTGCCGGCAAACTGATCGAGAAACTGGCAGACCTTGGCGTCCCAACTCCCACCTGTAACTGGATCCTGGACTTCCTGACAGATGCACAGGTGGTGGCTGGAGGATGGGTGACTGCTGAGCTCACAGTCGACAGGATCCCATTATCATTAAATCCTGATGCCACCACCATCCTTGGCTCATCAGGGGGCGAGTCAGGTGCAGGACCCTGGTAAACAACATTCTTGTCTGGAGGAGATGCCCATCTAACGACAGACCATACTGAGCTCAAGTCCCACATTTTCATTT
>NW_024383718.1:0-27500 GCF_016835505.1 Polypterus senegalus
AAAGGCCATGTCACATCTGATGACGTTTTTCTTTTAGTGATTTTCAGTTGCGGCCATCGTTTACATAATCACACCGAGTCAGAGGCAGATGGTGGGTGGCGCAGTCCCATGAATCCAGTCACTTAGTGTGACATCCCTATTGACTCCAACTCGTCCCTGAAACAGGTTTGATTTTGTCTTTAGTCCTAGCAGAGGCTCTGTGTGTATGAGAGCTGACAATCAATAAGCACTCCTCTGGAGCTACAATGTTTACAATTCAGTGATGAGGAATAAGGAACACAACTGCTTTGGACCACACAAACAGAAGACAGCTCGTCTTTCTGATGTCTCGTATTTTTTGTCCACAACAGACTGGAAAGGGAAAACATACGGAAGAGATTGCGGCTGAATCGTGTGCCGTATTTGTTCACTCTGTCAGACAGCACACTATTGGCTGACCTAGAAAAGGGTTACAATGACAGCTCAGAGCTCCAGTTCTCAAATCCTTACACTAGCGCCCAGTTAAGTGTAGGGCAGATTTCAAAATTCTCTTTTTAACTTATGAAGCCTTAAATAGCCGAGGTCTGGCTTACTTATCTGAACTTATCGTTAGTTACAAACCAAGAGAGGACATTAAGATCTCAAGACGCTGGTCTGCTTATGATTCCAAGGATTAATAAAATAACATTAGGAGGTCGAGCATTTAGTTACAGGGCCCTAAACTGTGGACTGGTCTGCCTGCTACTAGAAGAGGCGTCCTTTCAGTCTCAGCTTTCAACTGCCAACTGAACACTCACTTCTTCAGTTCAGCACACCCTGACTAGAGCCGCTGAATAACTGAACAGACTGCATCTCTGGTGTTAGTCATCAGCACCTAAAACATAATATGATAGTTATGATTTAACATAAGTAATATGATAGTTATGATTTGTTACTAACCCTAAGCTATTCTGCTTCTCTTTTCAGTACTCAAAAGTGGAACTTCAGTTAGACAGACAGACATTTGATTTGACCCCAAGGACAAGTTAAAACTTCACAGACACTTAAAAAAAGTAAAAATATTATTTAAACAAAAAAAAAAAACCCTCAATCTGTCCGGCTGATCTTGGCACTGCAGCGGACAAATGTAACTTTGCATATTCTGTCTGCACTCGCTGCCCTCTAGTGGTGCATTTCAGTACATGCCCAGACATTCAAGTGCAATAACCATATATATAACCTTAGAACAGAGCAATTAAAAAAAAAATATCATAAACCAACACGCGCCAGCTCATTATGCACTGAGCTAAACAGAGTCTGTCGGCGAGCCCAGTCACACTTTCACATCATCACTCATCCACCCTACAAGATGGACTATCAGAGACTTTCTTTAATCATAAGATTCATATTTTAAAATTGTGTCACATCATGTTTCTGGGGATGGTGAAGAGCTGACTGAGCCCAGTTCTTCACACACTGAAAAGAACAGAAGGTCATAGACATGGTACTTCAGTTCTTCAACCTTCAACTTTACTTTTAATGAATTATGCAAACACATATGTAAAATATCACAGTTCCTTTTTTCAAATCAGGTCTTTCTTCATTCCAAGAACAAGGTTATCTATCCAACACCCTGTAACTCCATGTGAAAGGCACTATATAATAGATAATGTCATGGGCATGCGCATAATATATAAGGACTCTAGTGATGGTAATTACCTGCCAAAACAGGGGTTGGCGCTGTCCTGCAATGCCTTCTCTCATCTTCCCTCTGCGAGATGGAAGATTGACAAGCCTATCATTTCTGACATCACTTCTTTCATCCCACCCTCCCTCCTGGACCTGCCCCTTCCTGCTTGGGCTCTATAAGGCCTGATTAAGCACAATTTTGAGCCAGCCAACTTGTTGGGTCCAATCTGAAAAGACATACTTGTGTGAGTGTTTTGTTTTTAAATGTTGCTTACTTCCACTTCCATGGGGTATACCACGGTGCCACAAACCTTTACCAGACTTCTTTGTGCTTTGTTACGATAGATAGACACACATGCATTGGTCTAAATGCACAGCAGAAGAAAGAAAAATAAGTGCCCAGTGAGGTGCTATACATACATGTTAATGTTGGTATAACAGTCGCGTTTGACAAACTTCTGCTGAATGATTCACTGCCTGAAAGTCCTCTCTGTGTGTGTGTCACAGAGAGGATGTGTAGCATTGTTCATAATGACACTCAGATTTGCTTTCATCCTCTTCTTCACTACGACCTCCAGGGGGTCCAAAGTGCATCCTATAACCAAGTCTGCCCTTTTAATTAGTCTGTTGATTCGGTGGGCATCTCTGGAAGTGATGTTACCAGCCCCTCAAACCACTCTGGCCATCAAACACTTGAATATGGGATGGATGTCACTATTCATGTTAAAGGAACGAAGAATGAAGTGCCTGTTCATTAAGAAAAAAGAAAAAAAAGAAAGAAAGAAAAACAGTAAGAAATATGGAGTTTCTGTAAAAGGCTACTTCTTGCAAGCCAGAAGTCAAGCTATGGTTGGTTTTCATTTATATTCATTAGTTTCTACTCTGTTTTGATGTATTTGAACAAATATGTATCCTCATACTGTATGTGATAGTCCTGTATTCTGTTTGTGTGTTTTGCTCTGTACATTGTACTGTTGTAGTGCATTTCTGAGGTGGCCATGATAGAATGTCCATCTAGCTCTGCAAAGAGGATGACCTGAGTTCTGTTTTTAGAACATTAGAACACTTGACGAGAACAGGCCATTCAGCCCATCACAGCTCACCAGTCCTATCCAGTTATTTCTGCCAAAAAAACATCAAGTTGAGTTTTGAAAGTCCCTAAAGTCTTACTGGTTACCACACTACTTGGTCACTTATTCCAAGTGTCTATCGTTCTTTGTGTAAAGAAAAACCTCCTAATGTTTGTGTGAAGTTTACCCTTCACAAGTTTCCAATGTGTCCCCATGTTCTTGATGAACTCATTTTAAAATAACAGTCTCGATCCACTGTACTAATTCCCTTCCTAATTTTAAACACTTAAACACATTCATGTCACCTCTTAATCTTCTTTTTCTTAAAACTGTAAAGGCTCAGCTCTTTTAATCTTTCCTCATAATTCAACCCCTGTAGCCCTGGAATAAGACTAGTCGCTCTTCTCTGGACCTTCTCTTGTGTTGCTATGTCCTTTTTGTAGCCTGGAGACCCAAACTGCACACAAGACTCAAGATGAGGCCCCACCAGTGTGTTATAAAGCCTACGCAGAACCTTCTTGGACTTGTACTCCACACATCAAGGCGCTATATAACCTGACATTCTGTTAGCCTTCTTAATGGCTTCTGAACACTGTCTGCCAGTCGATAGCTTAGAGTCCACTATGACTCCTAAATCCTTCTCACAAGGTGGACTCTCGATTTTCTGACCACCCATTGTGTATTCAAACCTAATATTTTTACTTCCTATGTGTAATTCTTTACATTTACTGACATTAAATTTCATCTGCCACAAATCTGCCCAAGCCTGTCTACTATCCAAGTCCCTCTGTGATGATATAACGGATTCCAAATTATCTGCTAATCTACCTATCTTGGTATCATCTGCAAACTTAACCAGCTTGTTAATTATATTCCCAAAAAAATCATTTATATACAGTGCATCTGGAAAGTATTCACAGCGCATCACTTTTTCCACACTTTGTTATGTTACAGCCTTATTCCAAAATTGATTAAATTAATTTTTTCCTCAGAATTCTACACACAACACCCCATAATAACAATGTGAAAAAGGTTTACTTGAGATTTTTGCAAATTTATTAAAAATATAAAAACTGAGAAAGCACATGTACATAAGAACAGTATTCACAGCCTTTGCCATGAAGCTCAAAATTGAGCTCAGGTTCATCCTGTTTCCCCTGATCATCCTTGAGATGTTTCTGCAGCTTAATTGGAGTCCACCTGTGGTAAATTCAGTTGATTGGACATGATTTGGAAAGGTACACACCTGTCTATAGAAGGTCCCACAATTGACAGTTCATGTCAGAGCTCAAACCAAGCATGAAGTCAAAAGAATTGTCTGTAGACCACCGAGACAGGGGAAGGTTACAGAAAAATTTCTGCTGCTTTGAAGGTCCCAATGAGCACAGTAGCCTCCATCATCCGTAAGTGGAAGAAGTTCGAAACCACCAGGACTCTTCCTAGAGCTGGCTGGCAATCTAAACTGAGCGATCGGGGGAGAAGGGCCTTAGTCAGGGAGGTGACCAAGAACCCAATGGTCACTCTGTCAGAGCTCCAGAGGTCCTCTGTGGAGAGAAGAGAACCTTCCAGAAGGGCAACCATCTCTGCAGCAATCCACCAATCAGGCCTGTATGGTAGAGTGGCCAGACGGAAGCCACTCCTTAATAAAAGGCACATGGCAGCCCGGCTGCAGTTTGCCAAAAGGCACCTGAAGGACTCTCAGACCATGAAAAACAAAATTCTCTGGTCTAATGAGACAAAGATTGAACTCTATGGTGTGAATGCCAGGACCACGCTTTGGAGGAAACCAGGCACCGCCATCACCAGGCCAATACCATCCCTACTGTGAAGCATGGTGGTGGCAGCATCATGCTGTGGGGATATTTTTCAGTGGCAGGAACTGGGAGACTAGTCGGGATAAAGGGAAAGATGACTGCAGCAATGTACAGAGACATCCTGGATGAAAACCTACTCCAGAGCGCTCTTGACCTCAGACTGGGACGACGGTTCATCTTTCAGCAGGACAACGACCCTAAGCACACAGCCAAGATATCAAAGGAGTGGCTTCTGGACAACTCTGTGAATGTCCTTGACTGGCCCAGCCAGAGCCCAGACTTGAATCTGATTGAACATCTCTGGAGAGATCTTAAAATGGCTGTGCACCGACGCTTCCCATCCAACCTGATGGAGCTTGAGAGGTGCTGCAAAGAGGAATGGGCGAAACTGGCCAAGGATAGGTGTGCCAAGCTTGTGGCATCATATTCAGAAAGACTTGAGGCTGGAATTGCTGCCAAAGGTGCATCGACAAAGTATTGAGCAAAGGCTGGGAATACTTATGTACATGTGATGTCTCAGTTTTTTTATTTTTAATAAATTTGCAAAAACCTCAAGTAAACTTTTTTCACGTTGTCATTATGGGGTGTTGTGTGTAGAATTCTGAGGAAAAAAATGAATTTAATCCATTTTGGAATAAGGCTGTGTTGTGATGTGGGATTTTGCATATAACTTGATAAATGTTTTGTATGCCTTTATTTATAATTTAGGCAAACCAATTTAATTTAGAGGTATTCATGTTTGCCTTCCCCACCCCCTTTTTACAACTGTCTCTTTGTAATTTTATGACAGGATTTGGGGGGATGTGTCTTAAACCAGTTTTCCCCCACACAAAGCCAGGTTAGCTTAACATATGGTCTTGGGGGGTTGAGGTTGAGGGGGTATTTCTCTCATTGGTCTGAGATATGGCTGTTTGGAATTGGCTTGTCTCAGAGGCCTTTAAGTACCATGATGTCCTATTGGTTCTAGGAATTGGAGAGAACATCTATAAATGTACTTGCTCAACCACATTCTCTCTCTCTAACCAACATATGATGAAGAAGCATCTCTCTTGCTAACCTGTGATGATGAAGACAACACAATGAAGAGCACAGCTCAGCAGCCATTTTGAACAGACATGTGGCTGAAAGTTGAGCACCAATGATGCCTTAACTAGAGACATTTGAAGTAACTACAAGTCTGTGTGCCACCTGAATTACACATCACCATTTTATCAGGTTGTATGGTTGCCAATATTCAAATGTACTTTGCATTTTGTTATTATTTATGAATATTATCAGTAATACATTATTTTATGTGTAACTGAACTCCTGCTTGTCTTTTACTACATCTAATTGCCTGAGGTTATAGATATAGAAGGGAAGGTGGGGATAAGTTATATACAGTGGTAAGTCTGTGAGATTAAGCATTCTAAGGCTACATATTAATGATACAATAGGGGAAAGTAGAGCAATATATATTACTCTACCAAGATAAAACAATTGGCGTAGTAGAGGATTTTGGGGTAACCAAGTTTTGCACCCTGTTTGCAAATACTGTTTTAATGTATGTGTTTGTTTATGTATGTGAATTTTAGGGCACCCAGTGTACAAATGCGGTGGAAGTAAAACATTGTTTGGTTGCTGAATGGAATATAACCAACAAAGTGTAGAGACTTCATGTGTGTCACAAGGACACCCGCATGTTTCTTAGTACTGGTGGTAGTGAGTCCCTAATTAAAGTGCTAGGGAGTGATGGGACATGCATTCGTCATTCATACGGTACTTATTCGTTTAGGATCTTTGTGTATGTACGTGTATGTTTGCTTACAGGGGCAAAAGTAGGCCAACCCATAACGAATTTGGCAAATTGTATTAGAGTAAATTATAGACTTAGAAATGGCTAAGTTCATTTTAAAGTCAGCCATCTTCCAGAGGAGTGGCAGAGGGAAGCAGGCCAAAGCTAGGAAACCTGTAGTTCAGGTAGAGAAAGCAGAAGCTGAGCTGAGTGTGCCACAAAATGGAAGGGGGCTGGAAGGGTTAAAAGCAAGAAAACAGAGATCAGGTTTAAAGAAGACAGCTGCTGTTATAAGAGGCTTACTAGCTTGTATTATTGGTAATAAGGAAGATCATGATAAGGAAGAAAATAGCAAAGTGAATGAAAGTGAAAATGGAATGTTGAGTGAGAGTTTTGAAAGATGTAATAGTTGGTGTGATAATTGTGAAGTCTTAGCATGTAGAACATCCACTGCTAAAGTACAAAGCAGTGAAAGAAGTGGAAAAAAGAAATGTAAACCGCCCATGGTGAAAGTTAGGGCAGTAGTAACCAGATCGGACTGGAACCCTAAAACATGGGTAGGTGACTTACATGAGACAGATGTGTGCTCAGATAAAGAGTGGGAATGTGAGTGTGAGGAAAAAGAGAGATGAAAGGAAGAGAAAACAGCAAGGGTGTTTCGTTCCATTATTCTCCATTGCACCCCAATCTCCATGTAATTCTGAGGCCTGTCCAGTATTTAAAGAGCATGCTACACTGATAGATATTTCACCACTGTTAGGAAAGGTAACCAGTGCTGCATTGAAATTTGATTTAGGACAAGGAAATCAGATAGAAGGCAGAGGAGCTGGTGAGTGTGAATGGCAATTATTGACTAAAGGGCATGAAATGGATATTGGCTTAAGAATACTGAATAAAGAAAGTGTGGGATTTAAACAAAGAACAATAGAAATGAAAGGAATTCAAGTGCTTGTGTGTGAAAGGTCTGAATGTGCTAGTGCAAGAATGGCTGAGTTGGAAAGAAAGTGCACCAGTTTAGGAGTTGGTTTGAATGAAACAGGACAAGCCAAAGAACAAAGGATGGGTGATGGTGCAGCAGGAAGCTCAGCTAGCAAGTCAGGAATGCACAGGGGTGTGAAGGTCCTAACAGTTGTGCTGTGGTCAGCAGTAATTAAAAAGCACACACACTTAGGTTCAGTGATTCAAAACCTGACTGACCAGTTGTTTAAAAAGACAGCCTATGAATCTCCATGCAATACAATGGAGAAAAGTGAGTTGGTCTTTAGTAAAGAGCACAGGTCAGTTTTAGGAGCGATGCTGTATTTAGCACTTGGATTCTGGAGAGGTTTTAGCCCACACTTTCCAGTAGCAGTTACAATATAATAAAAAAGGACACACAGGTAATGAAAAAAAAAATAGAAGGAGGGCGCAGGAAGACAGCAAAGGGAAAACTGTTATTTCTGTTTCAATTTTCTGGCCTTCTGTAAAAGTGCTACTTCTATAGTAAGATTTTTATGGACTTTGGTTTGGTGCAGGTAATAAATAGTGAAGGCAATTAGCAGAGTAAAATCCATGCAGGAGATTGGGTTACCATTGGCACATTAGAGTGGCAGTGTGGCCATAGTGGCCAATCTGTTCCAATGAATGCCTTGAAGCAAAGTTTGAATGTTGGCACCAGGTTAACCAATAAGAAGAAGATGAGATGGACAGAAACTGCTTTGTCACCTTCCATTTTGCAGACCTGCTTACATAGCAGAATAAAGAAGATACAACATGTAAAGACTAAAGACAAAGAAAAGACAAAGACATGAAGAAGAACTGAAGAGATAGCAAGAAAAAGACACTTACTGGGGTTTAAGTGAGTAACAAGTCCACAAGTCATGCAATAATAATAGGACTAGTCACAATAGCTATAGTTTAAAAGGAAAGGTTTGTTCATTAGTGCAGCAAATTTATATTCCAAGGGGTGGAAACTGAACAAACAGTTAGGAATGCCAAAAATAAGGGGATTACTTTTGTGCTCATAAAGTATACATTCTGGGTATTAATTAATTAAGTGGGATAATTAATATAATTAATACTATTAAGGAAAATGTATACTAAGAAAATTGGTGAACTTTTCAGGAAAGCAGGTGCAGCTGATACATTTGCAAGACATATGGGCTCCGATGTTCAGGTATAGTCTAATTGGGAAAATACGGAAGCCCTGCTGAGATTGTCGGCTATGGTACAGGCACAGGACCAGTGGGCCAATTCTGAACTGAGGTGTTTAGCACAACGAGCATGCATATGGTGAGCAAACAACGCTAGGGGTGGCCTACGGGGGAATGATGAGAGTTGCAAAACTTTGATGTCTCATGGTGGTGATGCCAGCCTATACTGGTAAAGGCTGATGGCAGTCAAGAGTTGCACCATGGGTAGGAAAGCACAAGAGGCAACTAAGTCAACCCCAAATGTGTGCAGAGGGGCCACAGATGTTGGTTTGTGAACAGTTTACGCAGTGGCACATGTGCTCTCACTTGGGCAGAAGTGGTTGTACTGGCACCTGTGGCATGTTACCTTTCAAATTTTGATGTTAATTGTACAGCTGCATATGCTTAAACAGATAGTTTGGACAGGCGTCTAATTAGCAGTCAGACAGAGAACAAGTACAGAGTAAAAATTCACACAATAGACTAAATTGTAGTGAGCTAGTTTAGTGGAAGGTGTGGACTTGTCTCATTTTGAACCACCAGATCTGATGACATATGAAGACTGCAGAAAGAGTTGAAGCAAGCCGGAGCAGATACAAGTCATCAGGAGCACTTCCAAGTTCTTCAGATTGTCTTTGAAATAAAGAAGATGTCTAATGGACAAATGGTCAAGGACAACTTTTGACACTGGGAGAGCAAATACTGCCAATCAAAGCACAAGTTATTCAACATACTCTTTAATAAATTTAAAGACATTGTTTATAAAGACATTGTACAAAACATTCATCGGGGTGGAGTGTTGTGATGTGGGATTTTGCATATAACTTGATAAATGTTTTGTATGCCTTTATTTATAATTTAGGCAAACCAATGTAATTTAGAGGTATTCATGTTTGCCTTGCCCCTACCCCCCTTTTTACGACTGTTAATTTTATGACAGGATTTGGGGGGATGTCTTAAACCAGTTTGATCCCCCACACAAAGCCAGGTTAGCTTAACATATGGTCTTGGGGGGTTGAGGTGTTAAGATGTACTATTTCTCCCATTGGTCTGAGATATGGCTGTTTGGAATTGGCTTGTCTCAGAGGCCTTTAAGTACCATGATGTCCTATTGGTTCTAGGAATTGGAGAGAACATCTATAAATGTACTTGCTCAACCACAATCTCTCTCTCTAACCAACATATGATGAAGAAGCATCTCTCTTGCTAACCTGTGATGATGAAGACAACACAATGAAGAGCACAGCTCAGCAGCCATTTTGAACAGACATGTGGCTGAAAGCTGAGCTCCAATGATGCCTTAACTAGAGACATTTGAAGTAACTACAAGTCTGTGTGCCACCTGAATTACACACCACCATTTGATCAGGTTGTATGGTTACCAATATTCAAATGTACTTTGCATTTTGTTATTATTTATGAATATTATCAGTAATACATTATCTTATGTGTAACTTAACTCCTGCTTGTCTTTTTACTACATCTAATTGCCTGAGAATTCAAAGCTGAAATGTATCTAATTAATTTAGCTTTAATGTCCAGTTCCTTATGTTATATTCCTGGTTTTATGGTTCCCTCTGAGACATGCACTTCCCCCAGTTCCTAACTATGGTAGCCATAAAAGGCACACCAGGTGTGAGGTGGTTTGTGGCGTGGTGGTTAGCTCAGCTGTAGTTAGAGTGGGACCAGCCTGGTGGAATCACAGAACTTGGTGCCATTTGCCACCCCTTTAAATGTAGCAAATGTTATAGTGCACCCTGAGCACAACTCTTTGGAGGACCACCAGAGGAATGTTAGCTGCCTTCTTTCTTGCTGGAGCATCACTTCCACAGTCACAGATACTGTTGTGCAGCTCCCTGCAGTGCAGCTTCTTGCCTCTAAATGACAATGATTATAATCCTTAGGACATCCAGCACTCCATTTATCCCCCTCTTTGTACTCACTTAGCACATTACAAGCCTCTTTACTGATTTTCCACCACTGGTCTTACACTCATGCCCCTTTACACCTTTCCATCACCCACAAAGCACAGAATATCTATGACCCCCAACTAATGGGCCTCAAAAAGGTGGAGGAAAATAGCCTGTTTCAAAGTGACCATTAAAACACAAGACACTATATTGACATTTAACCCACCCCAGAATGGACATCACTTTAAATCACCTAGTTTAGTCTAGTGGGCTATACACATCAATATACAGGCTACACAAAATTAAAACAAATGCTAAATAAGGCATAACCTATCTGTCTAGGCCTTTTGGACAAAGTGATTCCCTCATAGTCTTCTTGATTGTCTTGATCATTGTTCTCCCTTTGGGTCCTATGAAATCCCTACAAATGTGTCCTAAACTACCCTGTCTTGCCCTTAGAAACCAGCTTCCCTCTGCATGCAGTACATCCCATGGTATGTGCTTATGGAAGAGAACACTTAGCTTTTGTCTCTCAGTGTCCAGGTGTCTTGTCCTCAGTCCAGTGCTCGACAATGGTGGTGATGATGATGATGCAGTCCCTTGGCCTCTTTCAGCAGGATTCTGATGCTTGCTTCAGGTCATAGTATAAAAACTTTGTCGCACACAAATTCAGTCCAAACATAAACAGTTCATTCTGGTTCTAATAAAGTCTGTAGAAATGGATGCAAAACAGTATTTTTCTGGCTTTCAGTCAAATCAAGTCTTTTGTCCTTTTTTCTAGCAGCCACTGTTTCTCATTTTCTGGATGATGTTCTTCCTAGACTATTAATCCAGACCTTGTTATCAGGTGTAATTATTAATAGTGCTGCAACTTGCCATACTTTGTCCACAACCAGAGTGAATGAAATAATATTCATTTCTAATTGAGAGAAGAGAGAGTGCTCACATATTTTATTAAAATGTCTGCCTTCTGTCCCTGCTTCACAAATACTCCTAGAGCTCTTTACCTACTAGACAGACTTAACAAATATGTGGCACCTGTCTTTCTTCCTGCTTTGGTGCTTATGTAACAAAGACCTTAAAAACTATCCAGCTGTTAGTGTGAATCACAACAGGCCTTTCAGTATGTCCTTCTTACTATCAAAGCAACAGCTTTCAACTCAGCTCTCTAACTACATTTTTCACCCCTTTGTTCTACATGCCAGAAACTGGATGGTAAGCCACTGCCTTCCATTTTCTTATTCCCCAATATGAACGTGCTGCTTGTAACACCAATCAATAGACAGTAAATTTTGTTTTCTAAGCAGCACTAATCAACATGGGCTTTGAAAGGTGTGTTACTAATAACCAGCTTCATTTCTACTGCTGTTGCTGGATGTTTCACTGCCCTATAGCCTGTAACAGCTGTTCACCTTTAAAGTTATCAGGATCAATGCTACTTCAGTGTTAAATGTAAAAACGTGCTTTTTTCCTTAAAACAACGGTCAGTTTGGGCAGGTCTACACTCTCACTCCGCTTATCTCAGTTGCAGGGGACCATCTTTAAAGCGCTGGCCTCAGGGGGTTTTCTTTCCACCCCTCGCTGAGACCTGAAAACTGCTGCTGCCTGCTGCTGCAAGCCGCTCGCCTCGCTATCATAAAACACCTCTGCCTGTTTCTCCTGCACAACAACCAGCATACTTGAGTGACTGCCTCCTGTCCCATCAGCAATCTGCTCTGCTATAAACTGCGCTCCGGTGTGCAGCGTAAGAGCTGCTCGTCCTTGCCTTTCAACAAAAGCGGCTCTCTTATCAGCAAGCAGATATGAGAGTGCAGCAATCTGCGACAAACTTAGTTCTCCTACATTTCTCTCCTGTTTCTCAATCAAAGCACACACTTTAACACTGAGCGATCGTTGCTTAATCTGTGTGGCATTCTCTTTATACATTTCTACGTGTACTGCTAGCTGCTTGCGGCTTTTTGGCCATCTATTTCTCATCTGTCTTGCCTCCACAAATAACTGCTTTATAATAATTAACAATACATAACCTGTCTGACCAGCAGACAAGTGTATGTTTTCTATTTTAGCAGACTTTGCCTCCACTTTATGCAGAGACGGCTTCTCTGCGTCTTTGACTAGCGCAACGGCCTGCGATTCTTCACTCTCTACACCCGTTGCCGTTAAAGTTGTTGCTGCTGCCTCCGTTTTTAGCGGAGAAAACACAGCAGTAACAGCTTATTCTACCGTATACCTAAAAAACTTTTCAAATGTTGATGCACACTGACATGTGCCGGCTGTATGCCAGCATGCGATTACAGCATATTTGCCGCCTGTGGACGATCCATCCCTGTCTTCGAAAAGTGAAACCAAACACACAAAATGCAACACATGATTACTCCGTTAACTCTGCCGCAGCGCCAAAATGTATTATCGTGGTATTTCCCTCCACTTGCCCTTTTACCTGTTTCCTCAAGGATAAGGGTTCTCGTCAAGTTCGTTATCGGGTTGGTCTACTGTTGCACTTTAAGATGAACACACACACACAAACACACAGATAAACACACACACAGACCTCCATGAATGACACACATACGCTGATTAACCCTTAGCACTTTAATTAGGGACTCACTACCACCAGTACTAACAAACATGCGGGTGTCCTTGTGACACACATGAAGTCTCTACACTTTGATGGTTATATTCCATTCAGCAACCAAACAATGTTTTACTTCCACCGCATTTGTACACTGGGTGCCCTAAAATTCACATGCATAAACAAACACATACATCAAAACAGTATTTGCAAACAGGGTGCAAAACTTGGTTACCCCAAAATCCTACCCGACTACGCCAATTGTTTTATCTTGGTAGAGTAATATATATTGCTCTACTTTCCCCTATTGTATTATTAATATGTAGCCTTAGAATGCCTAATCTCACAGACTTACCACTGTATATAACTTATCCCCACCTTCCCTTCTATATCTATAACCTCAGGCAATTAGATGTAGTAAAAAGACAAGCAGGAGTTAAGTTACACATAAAATAATGTATTACTGATAATATTCATAAATAATAACAAAATGCAAAGTACATTTGAATATTGGCAACCATACAACCTGATAAAATGGTGGTGTGTAATTCAGGTGGCACACAGACTTGCAGTTAATTAAAATGTCTCTAGTTAAGGCATCGTTGGTGCTCAGCTTTCAGCCACATGTCTGTTCAATATGGCTGCTGAGCTGTGCTCTTCATTGTGTTGTCTTCATCATCACAGGTTAGCAAGAGAGATGCTTCTTCATCATATGTGGGTCAGAGAGAGAGATTGTGGTTGAGCAAGTACATTTATAGATGTTCTCTCCAATTCCTAGAACCAATAGGACATCATGGTACTTAAAGGCCTCTGAGACAAGCCAATTCCAAACAGCCATATCTCAGACCAATGAGAGAAATAGTACATTTAACACCTCAACCCCCCCAAGACCATATGTTAAGCTAACCTGGCTTTGTGTGGGGGGAAAACTGGTTTAAGACATCCCCCCAAATCCTGTCATAAAATTACAAAGAGACAGTTGTAAAAAGGGGGTGGGTAAGGCAAACACGAATACCTCTGAATTACATTGGTTTGCCTAAATTATAAATAAAGGCATACAAAACATTTATCAAGTTATATGCAAAATCCCACATCACAACAGGCTGTAACATAACAAAATGTGGAAAAAGTGATGCGCTGGGAATACTTTCCGGATGCACTGTATATTAAAAATAGCAACGGCCCTGCACTGCCTCCTGCTGGTCACTACTCTTATCGGCCAGTTATGATGAGGTTCCTCACACCATCTCCCTCTGCTTCCTGTGTCTGAGCCAATTCTGCACCCATCTAAAAACATCACCCTGAACTGCCATTTCTTTTAATTTCATGCCCAACCTCTCATGTGGCACCTTATCAAATGCTTTCTGAAAGTCCAGATAAATAATATCATCTGCTCCACTCTGGTCCTTTTGTTGCCTCCTCATTGAATTCCAGCCTGTTAGTAAAACACGACCTCCCTCTTCCGAGCCCATGCTGACTGTCCCTAATAACTCCTGTCCTTGCCACGTGTTGCTCAATCTTATCCTTAATAATTCCTTCCATTAATTTTCCTGTGATGCATGTTAGGCTTACTGGCCTATAGTTGCTTGGATCTGCCCTGTCACTCTTTTTATATAATGGGATGATATTTGCTATTTTCCAGTCATTCGGAATCTCTCCATTGCTCAGTGACTTCATAAATATGTGTCAAGGGTTTATATCTGTACTCACTAGACTCACCTTAAGAACACAAGGATAAACATTATCTGGTCCTGGTGATTTGTTTGATTTCATCTTATTTAATCTGAGCAGCACTTCTCCCTCTACAATTTCCAAATCCCTCAGTACCTCCTTAGTAGTCCCTATTACTGCCCTGAGGTTATCCACTTGCTGACTTGTAAACACCTCAGACAAATGTAAGTTTAGGGCATCCGCTGTTTTACTGTCTGTATCTTTTAATTCCCCTTTACTATTCCTAATGCACTTGACCTCCTCCTTGACTGTTCTCTTACTATTTAAAGAATCTCTTAGGGTCGTCCTCCACCTTATCTGCTCTATTCCTCTCCAACTGTCTTGCAGCCTCCCTGATATCCTTCTTGATGGTTGCTCTCATGTTCTCATACTCTCTACGATTCACTTTGCAGTCATTAGTCTTATATGCCTTATAAAGCAGTTTTTTCCTTTGCAGCTTCATTTTTAACTCTTTATTAATCCACTGTGGAATTTTTATAAGTTTCCTATTAATTCCAAATTTAGGTCTGTATCTGTCCTGCATTACATGTAAAACATTTTTAAACCTGTTCCACTGCTCCTTGACTGTCTCCACATTTAAAAGCTTATCCCAGTCTATCCTACTTAGACTTTGTCACATCTGCTTAAAATTAGCCCTACCCAAAGCTCAACTTAACAATTTTAGTCTTTGCATCTGCAATCTTACAAAATACTGAGAAGTGTATTCCATTCTGGTCACGTGACCCTAGTGGTCCAATCACCTCTACCCCTTCAATTCTATCCTGATTATTACAAAATACTAAATCCAGACAGGCCTCACCCCGTGTTGGTGTTTTAACATGCCGTGTTATAAAACAGTCACTGATTACTTCTAAAAACTCCTGCTCTTGTGCTCCTCCATCTGCAAGGTTATCCCAGTTAATATTTGGATAATTAAAGTCCCCCATGACTATAATATCCCCCTGTAAACTTGCCTTTTTGATATTACTAAAGAGATGTGTGTTGAAATTACTGTCTGAATTGGGTGGTCTACAACACACTCCTAAAATAAGACCGGTTTCCCTAATATTTTCCAGGTGAAGCCAGATGTCCTCACTAAGATGGGGCTAATCATCCAACTGAAGAGGACTTACATTTAAATCCTGTCTGGCATAAACAGCAAACCCACCTCCTTTTCTATCCTGTCTATCCTTCTTAATAATGTGACTTAAGTTCACGTGTTCTGTTCCATCCTGAATAGAGAGAGAGAGAGAGAGAGAGAGAGAGAGAGAGAGAGGAGTTAGGAGCAGACACCACATGACAAACCAACTCAGGATCCCAGATTAGGACCTGAGTGCAGCCATGCAACAGGTGACACTTCAGCACCACACTAGTTCAGACATGTACATGGAACACACATGAAAATTACACATGAAATTATTTACTCTATACAACTGTAAGTAGCTCACTCCCAGACAATCAAGGCTGGAACTGGGAGAACTTCTTGCCCTTTCTAGTTTCGGGGGTTGTATGGTATAGCTGGCTGTTTGCTGCTTGTGCTTATTGACACATTTACAAGACAAAAGATGCTGACAGAGAGGTGCAAAGGGATTTAAGGTAGGCCAGGCTTATGAGTTTTTTCATATGCTTTGGCAAATCTAGTGTCAAGGGCTTGCGTTATTGTGATACACCGACGAGAAATGAGGTGGTGCTGTGCGATAACATTCTCTCTTCTCCTCCTCCATCTGCAGGAAGGAAGATCGACACTATTCCACCTATGGCATCACTTCTGGGGTCTGGACCTGCCTATTCAATCAAAGGCAACACCATCTAGGGGAGTCTGACTAGGAAATTCAGGATGACTCAACGTTTCACACATTTACAGTTAATTTTAACGTTTTGACATGTATTATAAATATATGGGCTGGCCGTGAAGGGGCCCCAGAAAACATAAAAAGACAAACACAAAGAACAACTGTTAATTATGTCCGTCAGCATAACACATGGACTCTGATGGTGTAGCCAGCATCACAAGAGTCGGCTCATTGTTGCATAAGAAACTCCACTGTAGCTGGCTAATGTGTAGAAAGGCAGGTGACGGCACCTGAGCAGGCCCTAGTGCGGTGGCAGTTGGCTCCTTACCTTTTCCCTTCATGGGTGTACTGGAGAACTCTTGATTGATGCTGTCAAGCTGCTCTGCAGGAGTTTCTAATACAGAACTGGAAGCAAGTGCCTGCCATGTATGTCACCAGACATGTAAAGAATGTTCATATTTGCCCAATTTTTCCTGGGTTTAATACATTTTTCTTTTCTGGACTGCTTCGGGAGGGATTGATGCACATAGACCTTTTTCACCTTTCATTTTGGTCTCTGGACTGATTTTATTTTGCCATCATGTTTTCAAATTTCTGCTGCGCTGACACTTTTGGTACCTGTTACTATAACATAACTTGTCATTGTCAGGGTCGGGCCCTGAACGTGTCATCACACAATGTGAAAAGCGTGACATTATTTTTGGCTGGCATCATGTGTAAGCATTTCTTGAAGCTTGCAGATTCTTAATTTAAAAGCCCTTAATGCACACTTTTTAGTTTTGACAGTTTATTGACTTCAGATTATTCATTAAGACTCATTTATTGGTTTTTGCCATCATTTCATCCTGTGATAGTACAGATAATACTGACAGGCTGGACAAGTACTAAAATCTCCCTCAATGTGTTTGGACATTGTGGACCAAACCCATACCTATAGCTGGTACATGGTAGGTTTCATGTCAGTATGTCCTTGGTATAAAGAGTGTATTGTCTACCCTGTTACATTTCTCTCACCCTCATTATACTGTAGAATCAGCACCAACCATCCGCCATCTTACTGTAAGGATCCGATTGGTTATTTTGAGCGGTCATTCAGCTTTCCCCTATAATGCTGATAGCCAATAGTGAAGCCTTTCAGATAACTTACTCTGTGGACTTCACTGACCATACGTTGGTCTTAGATGACCAGCTAGCTGTAACTTTGACCAAACTTTAAAGAGAAAGTACTCAAAAATAAGCAGCACATTCTCTTAAAAGATGCAGCTAAGTGGGTAGAGAATCAGCACTAATGTCTGACTGATAACATCAGGGGCCTCTATCAATGTATAATATCAGTGCAACCGCCATAGATTTTATGATATTAAAACTCTTCAAAGTTATCTATGCACATTAATTATGTTGTTTCCTTTGTGTAGATGGTCACAGTTTGAAAACCCACTTCCATTGGATGACACACACAATGACTCTGAGGAATTAAACAAGAACAACGCATATGCTAAACAATTATATGGCCTTCAAAAAATAAACCTTTCCCTGGGCTGACAATAAGGCTAACTTTCAGAGAAGATGCACAAAACATTCACTTCCTTGCTGTTAAAACTGAAGCGGACAATCTTTCAGTTAAAATGTCATATTCCATGATTTTCAGCTTTCCCTATCGTCTTCACAGCCTACCAAAATGACCAATGCCCAACTGATTCCCAGCATACATTCGAAGACTTCACTTGGTAACGAATAGTTTTTGTTTCAAAGCTAAGACAATTGTTCAGCAAAAGAATGAGGTTCAGGTTTCAAGTGCTTGTACTTTTGTTTTTATGTGCCGCAGTGACTGCTCAACAGAGTACTTGACAATAACAAGAATTATTACTATTATTATTAGAATAAGAATTGCATATGAAAATGGGTTTACACACAAGTGGGCTCACAGATGGACTAGTGGTGCTGCTCAAGTAGTCTATGGCCCTGCAAGACCCCATGTGGACCAGATCGAACAGAAGGAGCTTTAACAGGTGGGCTGACAGAGGGGCTATACGTCTGCTGTTTTACATCTGCTTCTTCAAGCTTTGTGCTCTCTCCCTGCGTTTATCTTTTCTTCTTTATTTAGGTTCACAAACCTGACACTTCATTTTACTTTTTCTTTCTTGCCTGTCACTTTGGACGTGGACATCATGCTCCAAATGACCACAACCACCTCAAAAGGACATAAAGAATTGCCCCACATCCCCTCTGCAACCTCAGTAACACAACTTAGGACAAACTTACTAATATTACAAAATTTGACAAGGAAAGGAAAGGAGTGAGACTTCAGTACAGAACATTAGCCTTGCATAACAAACAAAATGAGTCAGGCTCACCAGCCAATGTAAGGAGACTGGCTAAATGACCTCCTTGTGTCACCCCTTCTGTCCTTGTAACTTTCTATCGCACTTCAGTCTGAACACAGCAATGTGACTTTAAGGGTTAAATCAGCAGCATTAACTAAAATATCAAATCATTCCCACATTCGTTTAGTAGCATCTTAGCCAAAATGTTTTTTGCTATATATTTAGATCTACCACTTCCACTGTTAAAACACCTACAGGAGCCAGGGTGGAACAGGAAAATAGATGAACTAAACACATTGGGCTGAGAAAAATAATATAGTATTCTAAAAGTGAATGGGACACATAATGGTGTTTCAAAAATATTTAAGATGTGAGAATAAGGAAGTAGGACAATGGGAGCTGCGCAGCACACATTACTGGTTTGTGGCACTGCTAGGCTTAGATTTGCATTGGTTAGCAACAGGTCTATGAAAATGAAATATCGTAACGCTCACTGCGTGTGATGATGACGTCCACCAAACACTGTGATGCACATAATAAAGACAAACAACAACTGCTGCTGCGTTTGTCTGGCACACAGTCTTGTTCTTCTTCTTCTTCCTCCTGTTAGTCATACATCACAATCAAACACACAGCAGGCAGGTCACAGGCTCCGCTATTTCAAGAACACCAAGCTTGATGGCCACAGGACGTGCAGTACTTACATGGTCAGACTTGCTTACCTGCGATCTGAAGACAGTTCTCAGACAGACGTCAGCTGTGCCCCTCGGCTCTGCCGTAACGACGTACAAACTCCAGCACATCACTGACTGACACATCAGACAGCCTCTGGGAAAAGTTGCCATGTGCCAGTCCCGATATGAAGCTGGGGGTCCCGATTTTCCAGATGGTCCTCTCCATTGATACATGTATGAATGATGAGCCCTTCAGAAGTTGCCCATTCAAATGAAATGTCCTCTTTCTTTAAGAAGCGTTCAAAGAGCGGGGAATGTCAACCGCCTCCCCAGTGATGGCAGTCATCAGCTGAAATAAAAGAAACAAACTAAAGTCAAAGAGAGACAATGAGCTGCTTTAAAGTACACCAAATGAGTCAAAAACTTAACAAAAAGAAAATGGAAACGTTGGGGCACAAATTCAAATTATGTCCAAGATATTCAATCAGGAGAGGATTTCAGGATGAAAGTGACAGGGAGAGTTCTCCTAGCATCACTTAATCATAAAATGCAAGAAAAAGGCCCTAATGAACTAAAAAGACATCTTTATTAAACAAAAAAAGTTCAAAGGAGTGGACAAAACCAGGGCTATGGAGTCGGGAACGGCAAAAATGTACAGACTCCGACTCCTAATAAATTTAAATTGTAATGAAAAAAAAAAATACAGCAAGTTCAAATGTCCCATTTCACCAAACAATAGTCCTAATGAAGTACTTCTCTGATGCAAATGCATACAGTCTTGTCGCTTCTCTATTTTGTAGAAACTCCTGCTATTAACCTGACTTTTAATTAATCAACTGGTGTTAGAAATAGCTCATATGAAAAGCTAAAGCCCTCCCAAATGATGTTTAATGCACTGAAATAAATTAGTTTCACTGAAAAAAGATTCATCATTTAATCAAGACAGAAAGGTCAAATTTGGACAAGACAAAAGTTTTGTCGCCTATACAGAAAATGAACAACTTTACTGCAAATCCAAAGATATGTCAGCAAATTAAGTAGTGGTGCTGTGAGATCCAAATTTAATATCTTGTATGACTTCCATGAGCTTGAAGGACAGCATCCATGCGGTTTGGCAAGGATTTATACAATTTATTGATGAAGTCATCAGGAATAGCAAAGAAAACAGTCTTGCATGCCTCCCAGAGTTCATCAATGTTCTTTGGTTTCATCTTCCATGCTTCCTCTTTCATCCTACCCCACATACGGTCAATGATGTTCATGTCTGGTGACTGGGCTGGCCAATCCTGGAGCATCTTGATCTTCTTCGCTTTAAGGAACTTTGATGTGGAGATGGAAGTATGCGATGGAGCACCATCCTGCTGCAGAATTTGGCCTTTTTTATGGTTGGGAATATAAGAGGTAGCTAAGATTTCTTGGTATTTTAGACTATTGATGTTGCTTTCTACCCTGCAGATCCCTCGCATACCCCCATACTGGATGTAACCCCAGACCATGAATTTGCCTCCACCAAACTTCACTGTTTTCTGGGTAAATCTCGGCTCCATGCGGGTTCCAGTAGGTCTCCTGCAATATTTGCGGTGACTGTGGTGTAATTCAACAGAAGACCTTCTCCCACTTTTCCAGCGTCCATCCTTTTAGCAGGCTGTGGGCCTTGGCAAATGCCACACGGTTTTTCAATTGTCTTTTGTTTAGTGCTGGCTTATGGGCACTGATTCGACCGTGGAGGCCATTTCGAGACAGAATCCGACAAACTGTTCTGGTTGACACAGGGACTTCAGGTGACCAGGTCTCGTGGAGCTCTGCTGCAGAGGAAAATGGGCTGGCCTTGGATTTTCGAGCCAACAAACGGTCCTCTCGAGCAGTTGTCTTGCGGGGTCTTCCTGACCTGGGCTTGTCAAAAACGTCTCCAGTCTCTTCAAATTTTTTTTATCCTCTGAACTTGATGCTGAGACACACTGAAGGTGTTTGCCACATCAGCAGTGGATTTAGTCTTCAGCCTCTTGATAATCAACACTTTAGTCTCAGGGTGAATCTTAGGCAGGTTTGCAGAAGTCTAGCTGCAGTTGATGTGAAGGTCTAGTGTACTGAGGTTCTTTTTATACACACCCGAGACCTAATTGATCCATTAGTCATCACAGGTGAAGCTCATATGACAAGGCGACAACTTTAAAAACCGACGGGAGACTGAGTATATGTTTACTGACATTGCCGGTAAACCCGTGTGTCTCATTTGTGGAGCTAATGTGGCTGTAATTACAGAATTTTATCTAAGACGGCACTATGAGACAAAACATCAGGATAACTTGAAAGACCTGAGTGCAATGCACAAGATACAGAAAGCGGAAGAGTTAAAGAAGAATCTGACACTTCAGCAGACGTTTTTACCCGTGTAGAATCACAAAGTGATTTCAAGTGAAGCTACTTTTATGGGAGACACAAATGCACCAGTGCAACTTGCCCCACTTTCCCTGTTGCCAAGTAATGTTGAACCAAGTCGGCACAACGGTGTTCCCAAATACGCACTTTGCTGAGTTCGCACGGCACTTTGGTGACTTTGAAGAACAAAAAAAGAATTTTGAATTGTTTCGCAACCCATTTGCCGTCGATGTGGAAACTGCACCTGTGCAGATTCAGATGGAGGTGACTGAGCTGCAGTGTAATGGCACACTGAAGGCAAAGTACGATACTGCAGGGCCCGCACAGTTTATTCACTCCATTCCCGCACAAATGCTCCAGCTTCGTCAACATGCGGCTCGAACCTTGTGCATGTTTGGTAGCACATATCTGTGTGAGAAGCTCTTCTCAGTGATGAAGACTAACAACACAGCACACAGGAGTCGCCTCACTGATGAACACCTGCAGTCCATCCTGAGAATCTCCACAACACAGAACTTCACACCAAACAGAAACGAACTTGTGGCCAAAAAAAGATGCCAGGCGTCCAGCTCTGATAAAATGACATCTGAGCAAAGACAACTGAATGATTTGATTTGTTATTGCTGAAAAGAACACATTTTATTTATATTTCCAGGTTTTGTTATGCACCATGTTCATATTTGAATTTGGATAATTTTGACAGGATATATTTTTATGGAGAGCAAAATCTTTCAGGATATTTAAAATTTAAGTTTACTTTTTATATTAAATTACATAAGAGTAAAGAAATTTGAATGTTTGTTCTTTTAACGTTTACTTTATTTCTAACTTGTTTAATTTTGACAGGATATATTTTTATGGAGAGCAAAATATTATAAGTTATTTAAGGTTTGAGTTGATTTATTCCGGAATAATATTCCTGTCTGTTTTAATTCATTTATTTATGTTCAAAAAAGTTAAGTTTTAAAAGTTTAAAAGTTTTAAAAGTTTAGTTTTAGTGTGTTCAATAAATGTTTATCCTGTTCGGCCAGCGACCTAAAGTGTGTTTTGGATTTTGGCCCCCTGTGTAATTGAGTTTGACACCCCTGATTTAGTCGACACAAATATCTTTGGTTGGAATATAAGGTGAATTGAATCTTTACATTTGTATGGTCAAGAAAAATGTATGCAATGATGCCTACATTTAACTTACATTCCTACCAAAGATATTTCTGTCAACTAAATAAAAAATTCCTTCTATTTAAAATTTAAATAGAACTTGAACAGATACGATAGTTCATAATATCCACGCAGACTTGCACATAAGAGCGGGAGTCATCCGTTTTAACAAACAGCGTATTGCACTGATACAAAATAGCCTGCCCATTTAATTATTTAGGAATGGATAAATAAATTAAGATTTTGTACAAATAATGTTTTTCATTTTTCTTCCTTGATGGATTCTGCCACCCCCAGCAACAGTTGCTCGCACCCCAAAGAGTGTATATTATGTGTGTGTTTGTGTGTGTATATATGTAGAAATGTATGTATATACAGAAATCCCTCCTCGATCGCGGGGGTTGCGTTCCAGACCCCCCCACGATAGGTGAAAATCAGCGAAGTAGAAACCATATGTTTGTATGGTTATTGTTATATATTTTAGGCCCTTAGAAACTCGCCCACACTGTTTATAAATACTCTCTGCACAGTTATACAGTAAACCCTCTTTTATCGCGGTTAATCCGCTCCAGACAGATAAATGAATTTCCACGAAGTAGGATTCTTTATTTATAAATCTTTATTTATAAATATTTTCGCAGTTAGAGCATAGAAAACCTGTTTGCGACTTTCTAAATACAATTTTAACATTATTAGAGCCCTCTAGACATTAAATAACACCCTTTAATCAAAAGTTTCAACTGTGCTCCATGACAAGACAGAGATGACAGTTCTTTCTCACAATTAAAAGAATGCAAATATATCTTCTCTTCAAAGGAGCGCCGTCAGGAGCAGAGAATATCAGAGAGAGACAAAAGTAAACAAAAATCAATAGGACCGTTGTGCTTTTAAGTAAACGAAGCACCGCAATAAAGCCGCCGCAGTGAAGGGATCAATGTGAAGGTAGTCCTTTCAGCATTTTTTAGAGGAGCGTCCGTATCTTCTAAGCAAACAGCCTCTGTGCAAACAGCCCCTCTGCTCACATCTCCTCGTCAGGGGCAGAGAAATGCAAACAATCAAAAATCAATACGGGCTGTTAGAGCTTTGAAATGTGCAAACGTATATCATTGAGGAGTTTTATTTAATATGTAATACATGCTCTGATTGGGTAGCTTCTCAGCCATCCGCCAATAGCGTCCCTTGTATGAAATCAACTGGGCAAACAAACTGAGGAAGCGTGTACCATAAATTAAAAGACCCATTGTCCACAGAAATCCGCGAACCAGCGAAAAATCCGTGATATATATTTAGACATGCTTACATTTAAAATCCGCGATAGAGTGAAGCCGTGAAAGTCAAAGCGCGATATAGCGAGGGATTACTGTATACGTTTATATATATATATATATATATATATATGTGTGTGTGTGTGTGTATATATATATATATATATATATATATATATATATATATATATATATATATATATATATATATATATATATATATATAAAAATATAATATAATACATATATATATAATATAATACAGTAATCCTCGCTATATCGCTCGACTTTCAGCGTTTCACTCTATCGTGGATTTTATATGAAAGCATATGTAAATCTATATCGCGGATTTTTCGCTGCTTCATGGATGTCTGCGTCTTTTATTTCTGGTACGTGTACTGTATATGCTTCCTCTGTTGGTTTGTCCATTTGAATACAAACAAGGGACACTATTGGCGGATGGCTGAGAAGCTACCCAATCAGAGCATGCAGTTACGCTCCTGGGTGTTGACTGGCTCTGTGACGGGGAGCGCAGAATTCGATTGTGCTTAAAGCCGGCACCCCGTCTCGCTCATTCAGTTAATCAACGTGTTTCTTTGTGAAGTCGGCATCTCGTCTCGCTCATTCAGCTAATCAACGTGTTTTTTTTGTGAAGTCGGCATCAACGTGCATACTGTAGTCAAGCCCTTCGTTATGTCTACAAAACGATCTGCTGCTGCTACTTCTGGAGTCGTGCCCAAGTGCCAATGGAAGAGGTTAACAATTGCTGAAAAGGTACAATTCTTGGACATGTTGAAGCAAGGGAAAAGCTATGCCGCTGTAGGACGCCACTACGGCATCAACGAGTCCACGGTTCGTTACATTAAGAAGGATGAAAAGAGCATTCGATCTACGGCCGCAGTGTCCTTTAACCAGGGTGCGAAACGAATTGTAAGTGGACGTAATAAGGCGGTAGTCCGGATGGAATCTGCTTTAGGGATTTGGATCGAAGACTGCCGGAAGAAAAACATTCCCGTGGACACCAATATCATCCGAGAAAAGGCCAAGCAACTTTATGATAGGTTTGCGGATGCCGGAGATGCTCTAGACGACGATCTTCAACCTGGAACTTCTGCTGAATCCCCCAGAGAGAGCTGTGAATTTACTGCCAGCAAGGGCTGGTTTGAAAAATTCAAAAAAAGGTTCAACTTGGCCAGTGTGAACCTGCAAGGAGAGGCTGCCTCCGCAGACAAAGCCGCAGCCGAGAAATATGTTGCGGACACGTTCACGGCGATCATTAAAGAAGGCGGATATCGGCCTGAAACTGTGTTTAATATGGATGAGACAGCCCTATTTTGGAAGCGGATGCCGTCTCGTACTTTTATCATGAAGGAGGAGGCAAGAGCCCCGGGGTTTAAGGCTCACAAAGATCGCATCACGCTGGTCATGTGCGCCAATGCTGCGGGCTTTATGATAAATCCTGGGCTCGTTTATAAGTCCAAAAACCCCTGGGCCCTGAAAAATAAAAATAAAAACCTGCTGCCTGTGTACTGGATGCACAACCCGAAGGCCTGGATTACGAAACGCCTAGCGTCGGATTGGTTTCACCAATGTTTCATCCCAGAGGTAAACATCTACCTGGCAGAGAAAGGGCTGGAGTTCAAAGTCCTTTTACTTCTGGACAATGCTGGAGGTCATCCCTTGGATCTATCCTACCAAGGTGTAAAAATAGAGTTCTTGCCGCCGAATACGACGTCACTGATTCAGCCAATGGATCAAGGAGTTATCCGGGCTTTCAAGGCATTGTACACCAAGAACAGCCTGCAACACATGGTCGAGGCAATGGACACGGACGATGACTTTTCCCTGAAGGAGTACTGGCGTAAGTACGTGATCACATCGTGTATGGTGAACGTGCAGAAGGCCCTTAACGATATGAAGAAAGGGACAGTTAATGCCTGCTGGAAGAAATTGTGGCCAGAAGTTGTGCATGACAAGGGCTCTTCTGCAGAAGAAATTCAGCACTCGGCGGTTGACAAGTCAGTCAGGCTGGCAAAACTGCTAGGAGGAGAAGGATTCAACGACATGACCTGTGATGACGTCAACGAGCTGCTCGATGCCCACTCCGAGCCGCTGAGCGAAGAAGATTTGGCCGAGATGACCAAGTCAGCGAGCGAAGAAGACGACGACCCAGGCCAGGAAGAAGACGACCCCGGCCTAACTCTTGAGCGTCTCGCGACCATTCTACGAATGGCAAAAGATCTACAAACATCAGTCGAAGAATGGGACCCGCAAATGATTCGTTCTTTGCAATTTAAAAATGCTGTTGACGGCGCCACGGAAGTGTACAGGAACCTCTTTACACAAATGAAAAAGCAGCGCCACCAACTGCCCATCACGATGTTCCTCACCCACAAAACACTGCCTAGTATGCCTTCAGTGGAAGAAGAAAGTCCAGATGACGGCGGCGGTGCTACACAGTCGCCTGAAGAGGCTCCTTTAGAACCGCTGTGACATTGCAGTAAATGTCATCGTTATCGGACAAGTCGTCGTGTCATTGTTGGGGAGTACCCATAACTAATTTTCTACGTACTCAGTACATTTATGTACGTTTATTGTAACTGTACACACATTTTTATACAATTTTTCTTGCATTGTAGGTATTTTTTGCCGGTGGCCTGTCTATCGTAATGGTTCTAATCTGTGATACTGGAGATGCTCCACAATATCTTTAAAATAACATTTTGGTATTATGTACAGCATTTACGTTATTGATTTTTCACTTTGTATTTTTATATTACCTAATCAATTACAATATGTTTAATAAAACTGTATTACGTATTAAATAAAACTCAACAGTGATATAGGATACTTATAGTTGTGAGTAGTATATAAACAATGTGTTTACATACATAATTTCAACAAATCTTACCTAATAACTAAGAGAATATAAAGGGTTTATGCTGTATAACTCTGCAGGGAATATTTATAAACAGTGTGGGAGAGTTTAGAAGGGCTTAAAATATATAAAAATAACCATACAAACATATGGTTTCTACTTCGTGGATTTTCACCTATCGCGGGTGGTTCTGGAACATAAACCCCGCGATCGAGGAGGGATTACTGTATGTATGTATATAAAATATAATATATATATATATATATGTATTTGTGTGTATATGTGTGTGTATGTATATGCATGTGCGTATATGTAGATATGTATATATCTATACTAATAAAAGGCAAAGCCCTCACTGACT
>NW_024383719.1:0-7343 GCF_016835505.1 Polypterus senegalus
GTAGCAGGGGATTTCTGAAATTTAATGTCAAATGTAAAGTATTACAATAGAAGTAAAAATAGGTTTATACACAATGGCGGTCAAAAAGGAGACACTTATGAAGGATTTAGAGCATAGTGACTCCAAGCTATCAACTTCCAAACAGTGTTCAGAAGCTATTAAGGCTAACAGAATGTTAGGTTAATAGCACGATCGTGGAGTACAAGTCCAAGGAGGTTATGCTCAACCTTTATAATGCACTGGTGAGGCTCCATCTTGAGTACTGTGTGCAGTTTTGGTCTCCAGGCTACAAAAAGGACATAGCAGCACTAGAAAGGTCCAGAGAAGAGCGACTAGGCTGATTCCAGGTCTACAGGGGTTGAATTATGAGGAAAGATTAAAAGAGCTGAGCCTTTACAGTTTAAGCAAAAAGAAGATTAAGAGGTGACATGATTGAAGTGTTTAAAATTTGAAGGAATTAGTGCAGTGGATCGAGACTGTTATTTTAAAATGAGTTCATCAAGAACACGGGACACAGTTGGAAACTTGTTAAGGGTAAATTTCAGTACAAACATTAGGAAGTTTTTCTTTACACAAAGAACGATAGACACTTGGAATAAGTTACCAAGTAGTGTGTAGACAGTAAGACGTTAGGGACTTTCAAAACTCGACTTGATGTTTTCTTGGAGGAAGCAAGTGGATAGGACTGGCGAGCTTTTTTGGGCTGAATGGCCTGTTCTCGTCTAGATTGTTCTAATTGATCTAATTCTAATTCTATCTATCTATCTATCTATCTATCTATCTATCTATCTATCTATCTATCTATCTATCTATCTATCATTTAGTGCCTTGTAATGCCAGTGCTCCTGCCTGTAACTCTCCTGAAGCACCCTGAACCCACATCAGGTGTATTGCACCTTAGTGCTGCCCATACATATTTAATAACCCTGGACTCTGTTTTGCTACCTACAGCCCTGGACACATTGCAACGTTTTATCCAGTGCCTTCAAATTTAGCAAAAAATAATTTTATTGTTACTAAAACTTATTTAAAGCGTTAAAAACATGTCCTTGAATGTTAAATCAGCAGGAAAATAAAGAACAAAATCAATTTGTGCACTATCACGAAGCTGTTTGAGAAGATGCTTTTATTAGTTTCAGATTAATAAATAAATAAATGCTGAAAGAAATTCTTACCACATTTGTTATTTTCCATTTTTAATAATTCAGAGGTGACTAGGACAGGTATTAACTTTCAAGTGTCTGATTTGCTACACCTGCTGCTGAAGTGTATGATGTGGAGACTCTGGTCTTTGGTTTTCTGCAGGGACACAAACTGATTGAAGGAAAGAAAAAGAGAAGGAAGACGGCCAGTCGGCATCCTAAATGAATCCTTCACTGTGTGCCATGTGCCTTTGCAAATGTCAATAAAATTGAAATCGATAAATATGTGTGTTCTTTCAGTAAGGCAGCAAGTCAGCACTATAAACTTTGTTTTTTTCATGAGCAGATAATAAATAAATGGGAACACAAATAAATAAATAATTACAAGGAGTCTCAGAAAACATTTTAACACTAAATTACATGGAACTTCAAGCCATGCCAGCGACAGAGGAATTTCTGCCATAAATAACAGGCAGGTCTGTACACCAAGATGCCGTGCCGTATGACTTCTACATTCAATTTGCTCTCCCCACGTAGAAATGTCTTACTGTGGAGGGTACACAAAAGCTGGTTTACTCATTTTAAATGGCAGTGGTTAAACTCTTTATATTTTCATTTGAGCCCTCCATGTGCTTTATGGCAGTGTGCCTAAACGGGCTCACGGCAGGACGTCCGCTATTGCAGTAAACATCAATGCACCAGTCCACCAGGCTGTATGTCTTAGGGTCCGGGAGGTTGTGTGTCTGCTTCCCGCTTCTAAACGTTCTTGGTTTCTCACCTCAGCTTAGTTTGCTCCTGAGACCTTCTGTGTTTTTAATAATTTTAAACCCTATTCAGACAGGATTAGTTTTACACCAGGAGATGGGTAAGTTCAGTAGCTATTACCAGAGGACTATTAGAATTTTAGTCCCCTCTGAATTGCTCATGTCAGTAACCTTTTACAAACTGCATGCTCACATCTCAGTAAATATTACAGAGGTTTTTACCTTCTATGAAAAATCCATAAAATGACCACCAGTTAAACAAGACCCAAGACAATCGACATGTCAGTATAATTGCATCATTTGAGTGATTCAGATGGGTTTAAAATCAAATGGCTTTCTGGGAAAAATTCTTTATTGAGTGCCTGAAGTGGAAGAAAATGGTGTAATAACAATGAGGAAACCCCCTTGGAGGTCTAAGGTGTGCTGATATGCAAACTTATACTGAAACAGAGGGCCTAAGGGTTCTCCTTGAGATGTAATTTTCAATTTATTTCTTTGCACCCCAAAAAATCACAAAAAGATATGCCCAATGAGTTTTAAAATCCCTTTTTGACAGCCCCGGCGATTCTTGAAGAGTACATAAAAAATCCCCAAAAAAGGTTGCGGGTAAAACAAATGAAACAAATATTGGGAAGGGCAATTGCTAACAGGGAACTCTAATGTAAAATGAGAACAGATTTCAGCACTCTCAAATAAAAATTTTCCAGATCTAATTATGAAATTTTTTAATTACACAAACTTATTAAGTTTTTATAAAATCACCCAAAAACCCCAGACTTTTTGGGAAGTGTGCAACGCGGGATGAAGAACATCGCACTGAACGGGAATCACCCCCAAATAAATCAAAAGTCATCCAATGATCGGGATCTGCATATAATCTGACTACCCTGTACAGAACTATCACATATAAGGATACCATTTGTTAAAATACATCAAAAAAAAAGAGAAACAAATTAACATAAATGAAAACAGCAAATCTGTCCATCAGCATGCGGGAATTCTATAAGGGGGCAAAAAAAAAGGATACAAAGGGAGAATGATATTATTGATCTTGACCCCAGAAAGCATTTGATAAGGTACCACATGAGAGGTTGGGGCATCAAAAAAAAGAAGGGGGAGTTCATGATTGTAGAGGGGGCAAAATTGGTTCAAACGGGAAGCAGAGGGTGATGGTCGGAACCCCACAAATTGGCCAAAGAGTGGTTCCCACAGGGATCAATGCTATTTTTTTATATATAAATGATTTAGAAAAATATAAGTAAAATCTGGTTAAATTTGGTTACATAGTTACCTGAACATTAGAACATTAGAACAATCTAAATGGAAAAGGGCCCTTCACCCAACAAAGCTCTTAAAAAAATCAAGTTGAGTTTTGAAAGTCCCTAATTTAAGTCTACCACACTACTTGGTCCATGCCTTTTTTCTCCCTGTAAAGAAAAAACCGCCCAAAGCTTTAAGATCTACCCTTTTAAAAAGTTTTCCCGCTGTGTCCCCGCTTGATGAACTCTTTTTAAAAAGCAAGTCTCAATCCACTACTAATTCCCTTTATAGTTTTAAACTCTTCAGTCAGGTCACCCCTTAATCTTCTTTGCTTAAACTGTAAAGGCTCAGCTCTTCCTCATAGCTCATCCCCTGTAGTCCTGGACTCAACCTCGTTGCTCTTCTCTGGACCTTTCTAGTGCTCCTATGTCGACTAGATTACTGTAATGCACTCCTCTCTGACTACCCAAAAGATATAAATCGCTTAACGAGTGCAGAAATGCAGCTGCTAGAATCCTAACTAGAAAGAAAATCAGAACACATCACACCAGTCTTAGCGCACTACACTGGTTACCTGTGTCATTCAGAATTGACTTTAAAATTCTGCTTATGGTTTATAAAGCCTTAAATAATCTCTGCCTCATCTTATATATCGAATGTCTGACACCTTATATTCCAAATCGTGAACCTCAGATCCTCAAATGAGTGTCTCCTTAGAATTCCAAGAACAAACTTAAAAGAAGTGGTGAGGCGCCTTCTGCTGTTATGCACCTAAATCTGGAATAGCCTGCCAATAGGAATTCGCCAGGCTGATACAGTAGAGCACTTTAAAACACTGCTGAAAACACATTACTTTAACATGGCCTTTTATAACTTCATTTTAATCGTAATTTAACTTAATCCTGATACTCTGTATGTTCAATTCATCATAACAACTATTCATTGGCTCTAAAACGTATGCCCTACTCTCTTTCTGTTTCTTTCCGGTTTTGTGGAGGTGGCCTCCACCTCCACCACTCAAAGCTTCATGATGCTCCAACAGTGATGGACGGATTAAAAGGAAGAAGTCTACGTGACCATCATCATCATCAAGCCCTTCCGTGAGCATCCTAAATCCAAAGAGGACTGTTTCATTTATGTTAGGTAGAATGCCCAGAGGGACTGGGCGGTATCATGGTCTGGAATCCTACAGATTTTATTTTTCTCCAGCCGTCTGAGTTTTTGTTTTTCTGTCCCCCTGGCCATTGAACCTTACTCTTATTCGATGTTAATGTTGATTTATTTTTATAATTATGTCTCTTCATTTTCTATTCTTTAATATGTAAAGCACTTTGAGCTACTGTTTGTATGAAAATGTGCTATATAAATAAATGTTGTTGTTGTTGTTTTTGTAGCCTGGAGATGAAAACTGCACACAAGAATCCAGATGAGGCCTCACCAGTGTGTTATAAAGCTTGAGCAGAATCTCCTTGACTTGTATCTCACAAATATAACCAAATATTCTGTTAGCCTTGAAGTTGGATGCAAGGTTTTTGTGGCACAATTTTTACCCAAAGACATCACAATTTTGGTCATTGAAGGAGAAATGAATTGGAGATCCATACGTGAAACTTTCAATGTGTCGAGAGAGCCTCATGTTGGCTGTGGATCAGAAGAACAGAACCTTGGGTTTGCTGCTGTTAGCTTCTTGCCAGATGGACACATGCAGGAGTCTGATCAGCTCCCTGGGAAGGCAGTGTGATGTTAAGGAAATTCCAAAGATCTCAGGGACATCACTGAAGATGCTGAATGTGGCCAGCTGTGGCACCAGAAGATGTACACACACACACACACACACACGCAAATAACTGCTTTGAAACTTTTTTCTTTTGGCATATTTATTTTAGCAAGTGCTGAAGTTACACTTTACTGAATAACTCCATTTGATTTGTTCTTTGTTTAGAACTGTAACTAGATATATTTTTTGATTGAAGGATTATTTAAAACTAGCCAATCCACGGCGTACCATACGCCGCATAATCAGGCCGGTTTTTTAATGATTTTTAAGCACTGGGAGAAAATTAACATTTGAAAAATTGGTAATGTAATAAATCAGCAAGAAAAGCAACTTTGTAACAATGCACGGAACAAACCAACACACAATCGTCCGTGACTGAAAACTAGCTGGACTACATCGCTTCTCTGCCAGGACGGAGGGATGAGGCTGGATGGCACTCAGCCGGAAGGTGGAATGGGGAGAGAGAAGGACGCTCTATTCCGCCTCTGTCATGCTAGTCTGCTGATTTCTCATTCAGTATGCACTGCCCTCATGTCACCAACTCGTCACTCGAGTAATTGTCGTCTTTAGACAGTCCAGATGCACCTGTGACTCATGTAGACTTTTCATTGCTCTGTGCGGTTTTGGCTGCTTTTCATATATAATCCACCAACACCTCGACCAGTAGTAGCGAGGTTGGAGGGGTGTGTACAAAGGGTAGGGATGTAATCAGTGAGAGCTATGAGTCGCACCTAGTGGGAATTCCACAGTTTGCAGCCAATGGAGTTCAACGGCTACCCACGCCTCTGCACCGGGTGACACACGCCAATGTCATGCATAATTATGTATTGCATGCTAAACACTTCTGGAAGACATGGTTGTCTAAAACAGGTTGGTGTGAGAATACAACAGTAAGTGAATGAAAAGATGGAACTCTGGAGAGAGCAAAATACAACACAATAGTGAACCGCGCATAACAAACGCTGCATATTATTTATTGATGGTTGAACGCTCTGAAGACACAGGGACACCCTCACAAACTGTTCTGCTACATGCTGCACAGCGTATTCACATCTGCTACAAACAACTGTTTTACACACTGCATACAGCGATTCACATCCGCAACATAATTTTCCTAGATGGTCCTGTCAGGCCCACCCTCGCTCAAGCATACACACTGCCTGGTCATGTGCTCAGTCACAAGCCGCCACCCTCATTCTCGAAGCATCACACCGCCTGGTCAGTGCCCTGCAGAGAAACTCAGGGAGAGCCGCCCACCAGCTACCTGTGTGTGTGCCTCTGTCTGTCTGGCGCTTTCTCTGCGCTGCCTCTGTGTGAACCGGTCAGGCAGAGAAGGTCAGCTGCTGAGAGAGCTGCCTCGACTGTTGCAAGGCCTACATTGGTGAAGCAGGTGAGGCAGTAATGAAACAGAGGTACAGGGCTTATTGGTTTTAAAGACTGCTTCCTTCATTTGTGTTTTAACCTCAGTTTTAAAGGATTGTTTAAGGATCCCATGGGATATCTCGCAAACTGTTTTATAGCTGCATATAGCGATTCACTTCTGCAAGAAACATGCCTCTATGAACAGTCAATGTGACTCAGAGTTGCATATGGACTCTACGACAGACGAACATAAATGACGCCGGTTTTCCTGTGTCATCGCGCCTGAGTGGGTGGGCTAGTTCTCGCGAGTTGTCGCTATCAATGGTCTTAGAGTTGGTGGGCTCTTTCCTAGCAGCCATGGCGCTTACTTGTCGCGGCTTAGTGAATCCAGCCCTTCTGGCATGCTTTCCATGGGTATCTTTTCTTAGTGAATTATATATATAGATAATACCTACTTTACACCCCTATCTGCTTACTCTGTGCCTTCAGAATGTTACAGTTTAAACAGGAGTTTATCCCTGAATCAAGTTTCTTATTTGTCTTCTTAAGTTACTAATTATATTCATAACTAGCAGAATACCCGCGCTTCGCAGCGGAGAAGTAGTGTGTTAAAGAAGTTATGAAAAAGAAAAGAAAAATTTTAAAAGTAACGTAACTTGATTGTTAATGTAATTGTTTTGTCATTGATATGAGTGTTGTTGTCATATCTAAATATATATATATATATTGTCACAAAACGAGTCAAAGACAGAAAAGGTTTGGGGCAGCCACCCATGTAATTTGGTATCCTGGCTGCAACTTTGTTTTTCTAATACATGGCACTGAAGTGCTTACAAGAGTCCAAAACAAGACTGACACAGAAGGGAAAAGGAAGGCTTTTTAAAGGGGAGACAGGAAGTGAGGTCAAGAGTTGGGCGTGTTCATTGTTCATTGGTTTAGTCCCGGATGTGACATCAGGGGGCGGAGCTGGCAAGGTCTGTCTCCATTGCTCGTCCCAGAAGTGACGTCCAGAGAGACAGGTGGAACCTCCGGTTGGGG
>NW_024383720.1:0-6179 GCF_016835505.1 Polypterus senegalus
TAAAAAACCCCTTTTAGTTGTGAAACCACTTGAAACACATCTGCGACATAGTTTTTTACAGAAATGAACTGTTTTGAACAGTTTCCTGGTGGAAAACAAGGCGTCACACATGTGTACACAAAGTGAATTTCAGGCCCTGAAACGCGTTATGGTGAAATAAGGTTACCTTGAACTGTAACTCTTTGGAAAGTCAAAATACTCTGGTAAAAGCAGTTCTAAATGATGAAATCCCCAGTACCCTTATGGTTAAGAACTGTTTGGATGGTTTCCCAACTGTTTTTCAAAGTGCAATTCAACATCTCAAACTCAGCTTTTGAAAATTCTATTGAGTTGCATTGGGCAAAAACTGAAGTTGAGTTAAATTTAATGAGTCTTAACTTCTATGTTGTGAAACCACTTGAAACACATCTGCGACATAGTTTTTTACAGAAATGAACTGTTTTGAACAGTTTCCTGGTGGAAAAACAAGGCGTCACACATGTGTACACAAAGTGAATTTCAGGCCCTGAAACGCGTTATGGTGAAATAAGGTTACCTTCAACTCTAACGCTGTGTAAAGTCAAAAAACTATGGTAAAAACAGTTCTAAATGATAAAATCCCCAGTACCTTTATGGTTAAGAACTGTTTGGATGGTTTCCCTACTATTTTCATAGTGCACTTCACATATTAAACTCACTTTTTGAAATCCACATTAACTTGCAATGGACAAAAACTGAAGTTGAGTGAAACTCAATGAGTCTTAACTTCTATGTTGTGAAACCACTTAAAACACATCTGCGACATAGTTTTTTACAGTAATGAACTGTTTTGAACAGTTTCCTGGTGGAAAACAAGGCGTCACACATGTGTACACAAAGTGATTTTCAGCCCTTGAAGCGTTATGGTGAATTCAGGTTACCTTCAACTCTAACTCTGTGGATAGTCAAAATACTCTGGTAAAAGCAGTTCTAAATGATGAAATCCCAGTACCCTTATGGTTAAGAACTGTTTGATGGTTTCCCAAGTGTTTTCAAAGTGCAATTCAACATCTCAAACTCACCTTTTGAAATTCCTATTGAGTTGCATTGGGCAAAAACTGAAGTTGAGTTAAATTTAATGAGTCTTAACTTCTATGTTGTGAAACCACTTGAAACACATCTGCGACATAGTTTTTTACAGAAATGAACTGTTTGAACAGTTTCCTGGTGGAAAACAAGGCGTCACACATTGTACACAAAGTGAATTTCAGGCCCTGAAATGCGTTATGGTGAAATAAGGTTACCTTCAACTCTAACGCTGTGTAAAGTCAAAAACTATGGTAAAAACAGTTCTAAATGATAAAATCCCCAGTACCTTTATGGTTAAGAACTGTTTGGATTGTTTCCCAACTATTTTTCATAGTGCATATCAACATCTCAAACTCACTTTTTTTAAATCCCCTTTGACATGCATTGGGCCAATTCTAAAATTTTTGAAAATCAATAGTCTTAACTTCTATTTTTGAAACCACTTGAAAAAAAATTTGACAATTTTTACAAAAAATGAACTGTTTTGAACAGTTTCCTGGTGGAAAACAAAAGGGGTCACACATGTGTACACAAAAGTGAATTTCAGGCCCTGAAGCGGGGTTATGGTGAAATAAGGTTACCTTCAACTATAACGCTTTTGTAAATCAAAAAACTATGGGAAAAAAAGTTCTAAATGATAAAATCCCAGTACCCCATGGTTAAAAACTGTTTGGATGGTTTCTTTTTTTTCAAAGGCCCCTTCAACACTCAAACTCACTTTTTGAAATCCCCCTTTACTTGCATTGGGCCAAATCTAAAATTGGGGGAAACTCAAAAAAAGTCTTAACTTCATGTTTGAAACCACTTGGAAAAAAATCAGCGACATAGTTTTTACAGGGAAAAGAACTGTTTTGAAAAGGGTTTTCCCGGGGAAAACAAAGGGGTCCCCACGTAAACCAAAAGTGAATTTCAACCCCAAAACGGGGTTATTTTGAAAATAAAAGGGTTTCCTTCAACTCCGCAGCTGTGTAAAGTCAAAAATACTATCGTAAAAATTCTAAAATGAAATCCCCAATTTCCCTTAGGGTTTTTAACTCGGGATGGTTTCCCAACTGTTTGTCAAAGTGCACTTCCCTCTTAAACTCACTTTTGAAATCCCCATTCTTTGCAATGGAAAAAAATGAAAATTGGGGTTTAAAAATCAATGAGTCTTAACTTCTATGTTGTGAAATCACTTGAAACACATCTGTGACATAGTTTTACAAAAATGAACTGTTTGAACAGTTTCTGGGTTTTAAAAAAAAGCCGTCCCAAAATTGTACACAAAATTTTTTCAGGTCTTGAAAAGTGTTATGATGAAGTCAGGTTTTTTTCAACTCTAACCCCTGTGGGAAGTCAAAATACTCTGGTAAAAAAGGGAGTTCTAACTGATGAAACCCCAGTACACTTATTTTGGGTTTAAAAACTGGGGGGGTGGTTTTCCCCAAATGTTTTTTAAAAATGCAATTCAACATGCCCAAACTCAGCTTTTTTAAAATCCTATTAGGGTTTCATTGGGCAAAAAATGAAGTTGAGTTAAATTTAATGAGTCTTAACTTCTATGTTGTGAAAGTTGAAA
Organism: Polypterus senegalus; assembly: GCF_016835505.1. Classification (NCBI taxonomy): domain Eukaryota; kingdom Metazoa; phylum Chordata; class Cladistia; order Polypteriformes; family Polypteridae; genus Polypterus; species Polypterus senegalus. Next base: position 2,606 of record NW_024383720.1, read on the forward strand.
CACTTGAAACACATCTGCGACATAGTTTTTTACAGAAATGAACAGTTTTGAACAGTTTCCTGGTGGAAAACAAGGCGTCACACATGTGTACACAAAGTGAATTTCAGGCCCAGAAACGCGTTATGGTGAAATAAGGTTACCTTCAACTCTAGCGCTGTCTTGAGAGTCAAAATACTATGGTAAAACAGTTCTAAATGATAAAATCCCAGTACCCTTATGGTTAAGAACTGTTTGGATGGTTTCCCAACTGTTTTCATAGTGCACTTCACATCTTAAACTCACTTTTTGAAATCCCCATTAACTTGCAATGGACAAAAACTGAAGTTGAGTGAAACTCAATGAGTCTTAACTTCTATGTTGTGAAACCACTTGAAACACTTCTCGATATAGTTTTTACAGAAATGAACTGTTTTGAACAATTTCCTGGTGGAAAACAAGTCGTCACACAATGTTACACAAAGTTATTTTCAGGCCCTGAAACGCGTTATGGTGAAATAAGGTTACCTTAAACTCTAACGCTGTGTAAAGTCAAAATACTCTGGTAAAAGCAGTTCTAAATGATGAAATCCCCAGTACCCTTATGGTTAAGAACTGTTTGGATGGTTTCCCAACTGTTTTTCAAAGTGCACTTCAACATCTCAAACTCACTTTTTGAAATCCACTTGACTTGCATTGGGCCAAATCTAAAGTTGAGTGAAACTCAATGAGTCTTAACTTCTATGTTGTGAAACCACTTGAAAAACATCAGCGACATAGTTTTTTACAGAAATGAACTGTTTTGAACAGTTTCCTGGTGGAAAACAAGCCGTCACACATGTGTACACAAAGTGATTTTCAGCCCTTGAAACGCGTTATGGTGATTTCAGGTTACCTTCAACTGTAACTCTTTGGAAAATCAAAATACTCTGGTAAAAGCAGTTCTAAATGATGAAATCCCCAGTACCCTTATGGTTAAGAACTGTTTGTGATGGTTTCCCAACTGTTTTTCAAAGTGCAATTCAACATCTCAAACTCAACGTTTGAAATTCCTATTGAGTTGCATTGGGCAAAAACTGAAGTTGAGTTAAATTTAATGAGTCTTAACTTCTATGTTGTGAAACCACTTGAAACACATCTGCGACATAGTTGTTACAGAAATGAACAGTTTTGAACAGTTTCCTGGTGGAAAACAAGGCGTCACACATGTGTACACAAAGTGAATTTCATTCCCTGAGCAGCGTTATGGTGAAATAAGGTTACCTTCAACTCTAGCAGCTGTGCAAAGTCAAAATACTATGGTAAAAACAGTTCTAAATGATAAAATCCCCAGTACCCTTATGGTTAAGAACTGTTTGGATGGTTTCCCAACTGTTTTTCATAGTGCACTTCACATCTTAAACTCACTTTTTGAAATCCCCATTAACTTGCAATAGACAAAACTGAAGTTGAGTGAAACTCAATGAGTCTTAACTTCTATGTTGTGAAACCACTTAAAACACATCTGCGACATAGTTTTTTACAGTAATGAAGTGTTTTGAACAGTTTCCTGGTGGAAAACAAGGCGTCACACATGTGTACACAAAGTGATTTTCAGCCCTTGAAACGCGTTATGGTGAATTCAGGTTACCTTCAACTCTAACTCTGTGGAAAGTCAAAATACTCTGGTAAAAGCAGTTCTAAATGATGAAATCCCCAGTACCCTTATGGTTAAGAACTGTTTGATGGTTTCCCAACTGTTTTCAAAGTGCAATTCAACATCTCAAACTCACCTTTTGAAATTCCTATTCAGTTGCATTGGTCAAAAACTGAAGTTGAGTTAAATTTAATGAGTCTTAACTTCTATGTTGTGAAACCATTGAAACACATCTGCGACATAGTTTTTACAGAAATGAACTGTTTTGAACAGTTTCCTGGTGGAAAACAAGGCGTCACACATGTGTACACAAAGTGAATTTCAGGCCCTGAAATGCGTTATGGTGAAATAACGTTACCTTCAACTCTAACGCTGTGTAAAGTCAAAAACTATGGTAAAAACAGTTCTAAATGATAAAATCCCCAGTACCCTTATGGTTAAGAACTGTTTGGATGGTTTCCAACTATTTTCATAGTGCATTTCAACATCTCAAACTCACTTTTTGAAATCCCCTTTGACTTGCATTGGGGCCCAAATTTTAAAATTTTAGTGAAACTCAATGAGTCTTAACTTCTATTTTGTGAAACCACTTGAAAAAAATCAGTGACATATTTTTTACAGAAATGAACTTTTTGAACAGTTTCCTGGTGGAAAAAAAGGCCAAAAATGTGTACACAAAAATGATTTTCAGCCCTTTAAAGGCCGTTTTGGTGAATTCAGGTTACCTTCAACTCTAACTCTGTGGAACAAAAATTGGTAAAAACAGTTCTTTAAAGGGTGAAAACCCCAGTACCCTTTATGGTTAAGGGAAATGTTTGATGGTTTTTCCCCAAATGTTTTTCAAAGTGCAACCCAAAATCTCAAACTCATCTTTTAAATTCCCTATTTTTTTGTTTGGGGAAAAACTGGGAAATTGAGTTAAATTTAATGAGTCTTTTAAATTCTATGTTGTGAAACCACTTGAAACACATCTGCAATAGTTTTTTTTCAGAAATGAACAGTTTTGAAAAAAGTTTCCTGGTGGAAAACATGGCGCCCCACTTTACCAAAATGAATTTCGGGGCCCCGAAATGCTTTTTGAAATAAGGTTACCTTCAACTCTAACGCTGTGTAAAAATCAAAAAAAATATGGTAAAAACAGTTCTAAAAAATTTAAAAACCCCCGTAAAATTTTTGGTTAAGAACTGTTTTGGGTGGTTTCCCCAACTATTTTTCATAGTGCATTTCCCAAAATCTCAAACTCACTTTTTTAAATCCCCTTTTACTTGCATTGGGCCAATTCTAAATTTGGGGGAAAAACAATGAGTCTTAACCCATGTTGTGAAACCACTTGGGAAAAACTTCTGCATATAGTTTTTTTCAGAAATGAACTGTTTTGAAATTTCCCCCGGTGGAAAAACAAGTCGTCACACATTTTACAAAGTTTTTTTCAGGGCCCAAAACGTTTTGGTGAAATAAGGTTTCCTTAAATCCCAACGCTTTTGTAAAATCAAAATACTCTGGTAAAAAACAGTTTTAAATGATGAAATCCCCAGTACCCTTATGGTTAAGAACTGTTTGGATGGTTTCCAACTGTTTTTTTAAAGTGCACTTCACATCTTAAACTCACTTTTTTTAAACCCCATTAACCTTTCAATGGACAAAACTGAAGTTGGGGTGAAACCCCAATGAGTCTAACTTTATGTTGTGGGAAAACCCCTTTTTAAAAACATTTGGACATAGTTTTTACAGAAATGAACTGTTTTGGAAAAGTTTCCCTGTTGGGAAAACAAACCGTCACACAAAAGTACACAAAGTGATTTTCAGCCCTTGGCGGCCGTTTTGGTGATTTCAGGTTACCTTCAACTGTAACTCTTTGGAAAATCAAAATACACTGGTAAAAGCAGTTCCCAAATGATAAATCCCCAGTACCCTTATGGTTAAAAACTGTTTGTGATGGTTTCCCCACTGTTTTTCAAAGTG
>NW_024383721.1:0-6137 GCF_016835505.1 Polypterus senegalus
ATTTTTTGTGATATTGGGGCCATGCATTCCAACGTATTTGACTACACATCTACTACGTACATTATGGAATTGTAGTGTTGCTGTAAAGCAAGCACCATTAATTGTAAATGACATTTGTCTGTGCTGTGAGCCACACTGTTCATGTGTATAATGTATTTCACTTTATTGGTTCCATGCATTTAGACCAAAAGCAGCACTTTCAGTTTTTTAAGCTCTTAAACTTTGTAAAGATATTTATTAATAACAGTTTTCAATTGGAGGGTGGGTTTTTTTGCGGTGCAGTTGTTCCTGGAGTTTTGAGCTAAATAACTTATGCACTGTTAATTTGAAAATACTGTTTTCTATATGAAGAGGATGGATACTCGAAGCTTTTATGCATTTTTTTACATTGAATTTATTAAAAGCAAGTAACATTCCATACAAAAGTCAAACTTAACAAAACTAATTTCAATTCAACCTCTTATAGGCACTTCTTTTGGCAGTTTACATCTGCTGCAAAACACAGCATTATTAGATACATATGTATAATGCTGGTTTTAAACTTTAAAAATGGTAAGAAAAATATTTTAAAACCTTTCTAGGATTTCTTCACAGAATGTTGTTTCTTGACAGCTCTGATAATCAACTGTCCATTCAGTTTTAGTAGTTCATCTATCAGCAAAATAAGACTAAAATGAATACAGGGAAAAGTAGCATGCATATGGTTAGTTAATGCTGAAAGTAAAAATGTCTTACTGCGTGTATCCTATGCAGGTATATATTAAAGTTTTAAAATATGCATGAGTAGGATACATTCATATTACATAGAAAACGGGTTATCTTTAAACAAGACAAACAGCCTATATTTGACTATAAAACAGCCGTGAAAATGGTGTGGTTTATACACTCCAAAGCAGTGTTGTCTAAGAAACTTTTAATGCTATAAAGCAGTCAAGTTTACTTATAATAATGGATCAATGGAACAGACATTTTAGGATGAAACATTTTGAATAAATTTTAAATGAGCTTTAAATATACTGGAAGAAACTAAAGGGGGGAAGCAGTTGGGTAAATTCAAAAATTGCCCTTGTTGAGCTGGATAATTTCATGCTAAATCTTCAACTAGCTCTTCAGTAAATAGGTAAGATGAAGGAAAAGCAGCTTAGTAATGGCGATTTTTGGTAAAATAATAGAATGTTGGAGCTTACCAGCTCTCTGCCTTATACACGGTGTGGTGATTAGCTTATGGGAGTTACTTTTACATTCCAGGGTTATAAAACATATCTGGTTTTCAAGTGTTTCACTGAATAGTGCCTTTCATAAAGGAGGAGATGAGTGTCTGTCTCTATCTCTGGTAGTGTTGGATGGCCAGGCATCATACCCTACTGGGAGGCCTGGAAGAGCAAGGGACCAGGAGAAGGGCAATTCATATCCTGGGACATGAGAGGGAAGCACCCCTTGGTTGCATTGGGGCTTAGAAGCTCAAACCTGTTGGGGCTGTGGCCACTGCGGGGCACAGGGACAGTTCGAAACAAGGTCTGCAACACTTCCACCACACCCAGAAGTGCTGCCGGAAGTTAATTGAGAAGCACCTGGAGCACTTCCGAGTGCAGTATAGGAGGCGCCTCACCCAGTAGGGGAGCTGGAGTCGGCAGGGAGAGGACGAAGCTTGCAAGTGGAGGCGCAGAAGGAAAAGAAAAGTAAAAGGGACTGAGTATTGTGCTGATTTATGCATGGTGGTGTGTAAATAAGGAAGAGTATAAATAAACGTGTTTTGGACATCATGTGGCCTTTGTCTGTAGGTGGGCTTATATGTATAAAAAAAATATGAGAGAGAGACCATCAAACTCACTAGTAAGGAAAAACACTCATATATAAGGGTTTACTTAATGAGCTGCATTACAGTGTTGGTCATTTTTGTATTTAACCATTTTTTACCATAATTTACTATGCCAAACTAAGTGGGTTATTAATTCCAAAAAAGTTGAGACATTGTGCAACATGTAAATAAAAACATAACCTTGATTTGCAAATCTCAAACCTATATTTTATTCACAGAAAAACAGACATGTCAAATGTTTAAACTGAGAAAAATGTATTAAGAAAAGAACAAGGCAATTTTGAATTTGATGTCCTAACACGACTCAAGGTTAGGACAGGGCCATGTTTACTACTGTGTAGTATCCCTCTTAACAACAGCCTGGGAACTGAGGAGACCAGTTGCTGGACTTTTGGCAGAGGAGTGTTGTCTCATTCTTGCCCAAGATTCAAAATGCAATATCGCCTGAGGGACCAGGGATCACAGGTGTCCAATGTTGATTTTTGGCCTTGTGCACAGAGATTTCTCCAGATTCTGAAACTTTGATATGTGCTGTAGCTTGAGAAAATCAGTCTTCACAATTTTATGTTGACGAACATTACAGTCCACAACTTGTAGAGGCAGTGAAGCTCTGTCCATCTCTACTTCTGAAAGACTCTGCCTCTCTAAGATGCTCTTTTATACCCAATCATGTTCCTGACCTGTTGCCAATTAACCTAATTAAATGTTTCTCCAGCTGTTTCTTTTTAGTACCACTTTTCCAGGCTTTTTGTTGCCCCCATCCCAACTTTTATGAGATGTGGTGTTGTCATCAAATTCAAAATTTGCTAATATTTCTCTTGAAATAGAAAACATATCAAATGTTGACAGGGAGATATTTTACTATGTTCTGTTGTGAATAAAATGGGTTTAAGAGATTTGCAAATATTGCATTCTGGTTTTTATTTACATTTTACGTTGTTTTTTTTTGGAATTGGGGTTATATATACACGTCACATAATCCACATGTCACTTATTTGTGTAAAATGTATACAAAAATATTGTTAAATAGATAATTTAGGAAGTATTGACACATCCTAAAATGGTAATACAAGTCCCCTTGGAATTGTCTTTTTGCATTGAAGACTTGACCAAAGAATGAGGGAGAAAGGGGGGGTGAAATGCTTACACATTTCCTTTCCGCTTGCATTCATTCCTAGTTAAGTAGCAGAAAGGAGCCGTTGCACAAGTAAATGTGGAACATATACAAGTTGATGTTACCTCTCACAGGAAACTTTGAAATCGGAAACTAAATTATAGTTGAGGTTGTGCAGAATGGTTAGCAAATTAACTAATGCTTTTCAATGGAATATTCTGAAATTTCTAAAATTTGTACAGTGTACTGTACTCAAGATATTTCAATGAAGCCTAAACTTTCCTGACTTTTTTTTTTTTTTTGAACAAGTGCCAAAATAAAAAAAAAATGTGAACTGTTCCACTGGCAGCAGAGTTCTTTAATGGGACAGACAGATATAGTAGATGCATAGTCAAGATCATCACGGTAATTACTTTCCACACATATATGAACACACCATGATGTATGCAGTGTTTCTTCTCTATCAAATGATTTTTAGTCTTGGGTTAAAGCTACTGGAGGTCAGCCAGATGAATGTGATTACAGCAGAACACCATGAATGTCTGAAGATCGGTTAGGTAGCTATGCTGCACAGTCCAAGGAGGGCCACAGTGGGTGTGGGTTTTTGTTTAAACCAGGACCTGCATTTATTTATGTGGAGCTCCTATCTTGAGCCTTTTGCCCCTTACATCCTATTACTAGTCCATATATGCAGCCATTTTTGTAAAGCAGAGGTATGGTTGCAGCCGTTGGAACCTGACATGCTACAATTAGCGCAGACTGGAGAGAGGTGGCAGTTGTTTTGGGTGCCATCTAGTGGCATATAGTCCGTAAACACAGGTGAAAATGTACACGCACGCACTCGTAGTAAGTAGCCCCACTTTCAATTTTATTTCCTCAAGAAGATGGAAGTATTTGGCAGCTATTGTATATTTTCATTTTGCGCTTCCTAGACACCCCAAAAGGTAGAATATCTCACAAAATATTTTTTCCCATGAAAACAAAATCCAGGGCCATAGGGGATTAATTAAGCACGTGCATTAATTTCACAAGACCTTTATTGTGTCATCATAGGACACAATGAACTTTTATGAATTAAAAAAAAATATGTTGACATTTTTCATATATTAAGATTTTGATGTATTACTTATTTAGAACTGCCATTCTTAAATGTAACCATCACATACTAATGAATTCACGGGTGGATATGTTACTGAAATAGCTGATTTAACATTTTGTGTGCTTTAAGTCGTATCTTTTTCAGTTGTCATTATTTGCATACAATTTAGAACTTAATCTCTCTACATAAAGTGACAACAAAAGCAGAAATGAAAAAGAATAGCCATACTGTAATTACAGGCAGACAAGAGGGCCAGGCACCGATGGAGAAAGTAGGAGAAGAAGAAGAAGAAGCAAAAAGTCCTAACATTAAATCTGAAGAGAAGCTTTTAGCATTTTGTATGCTGGTGATCTCAAGTTCAGTCCTGGGGGGGCCTTGGCTGCAGTTTTTTCTTCTAACCAGTTCCACAAGCAGGGAGTCCTTTATCTCTATCGATCTCACTGTTTAGTTGGCTGTGCTTTTTATCTCTTGAATTTTGTATTCAGAAAAAAACTGCTTTAGTGTTGCATTTACATTTTTAAGAAATTGAAACCATTTTTTTTATCCATATCTTTAAATGCTTATCTCTTGTCATTTTCATACTAATTCACATTTCCTGTTGCATTGGCTCTTTAATTGTACCCAAATACTGACAAGTATAGCAGATAGCAGGGTTTTATTAAATGATCCAGGATCTTAGAATGAAGTCCAGTTGCTTTAGCATGATTAGCTGGATTTCACTCGGCTCACGCAACCCTGGGTAGGTTGATTCAACTTAATGCGTGTTAACGGCGTTATTTAGAAGCCCTTATGAGTCAATCACTGAATGGTCGCAGTCTGCAACCTTCATGCCAGCAGAACAAGAGGAGCTTGGTGGCTGTACATGAAGATTTGGGACAAGTGTTCCAAAAGAGGAGCAACGCAGCAGCAGGAGCTGCCAGGGAACGGGAGATGGCATGGAGGAGTACCACTGAAAGAGTGAATGTATAAATCTATGTACACTTGGTGTGACAAATTACAGAATTGTGCAAAATTTACACCATTGATATTACTTTAATTGAAAAGTTACATGCACTCAAATAAGCATTGTATTCTGGTTTTGCAATATTGATATCCAAAAAGAATAAGACCCATGGCATATATGGAGTTGTTCTAGTCGTTACTTTGAATGTTCTGCCTGCCTGCACTGGACTCTGTATTGTCCGGTAATGATATGCCAGAAGAAAACAAAGGTTAATTACTTTCATATACAAATTTAAAAGAAGACTTGGAACAACATCCCCTCTTTGAATTGTAACTTACCCTATTCAGGCTTGAAACCCCAGATATTTGGCCTCGAAATTTGTAATCGTGTGCATGGCATCTCATTTGATATTTGTCCGGAGCTTTTGATACAGGAACTTGGACATCATTCATAAAAGCTATCAACCAAACAAACTACGATACAATCCAGTCAATACAAATTCATATTGTCACCTTATCTCGTTACAGAACCAGAGTCAAAACTATTAATAGGCAGCCGTTTGCAAAAGTGGAGACCCTTCAGACAATTTTCTTTAAAACGCAAAAGGACTCCACAGAAGGGCTGAAGGTGGGCAGCTTGTTCCAGCAGTTGAGGCCATTATCAGTTATTATTGCTCAGAATTTTTTTTTTTTAAATCCGATTGCCCAAAGTTTGACTCTTTGATGGAGGTTATTTATGTCAGTCCAAGTGTGTGTGAGCAGACTTGGCTTCAGAGGTCAGCACACTTTTGTGACCACTTTGCCGATGTGTGTGGCACTTCAGATGCTGTGTAGAATGCGGACGTTAGCAAAAAATAAAATACATGGTTTACACTTCATTATTATGTGTCATGTGACAGCGCCTGGCGTCCATGCCCAGCCGGGACGCCCTGCACACTGTATTCAGGAGAAGCAGCCCTGGACACTGCAATACCTCCCCTGGCCTAGATGGCGCCCTGGCTGGTGTAGTGCCTCGGTTTCCCACAGGGCTCCTGGGAATTGGAGTTGGGGCAGTCTTGTGGGTCCCGAGTACCCAAGGGTATATCTATATCTATGTGTTTGGACCTGACTGTGGGCAACAGCTCATCACACCTGGACCGGACTGGTGACCTGAGACTCCAGGT
>NW_024383722.1:0-2256 GCF_016835505.1 Polypterus senegalus
TTCTTGAGATTGTCTTGCAGACTTTATTACTGTATGCTCAGCTCACTAACAAAAATGTAGCAATTTCTGAAATACAGAAACAGATTATTTCCACAGGAGAAGGACTAATGTGATTGGCTGAGAATTTGTCTCTTGAAATTGATCTTGTGGACACTTCCACTTGTGCCTGCTGGGAGGGATGTGCGTGTGCGAAGTAAAGACACTCGCAGGCTGACAGAGTGCAGTGGACTTGTGCGGACTAGAAAATCCTTAAGTGTTACCCATTTAACGGTTTACAGGGTTACTTAACCAGGTTATTCACAGGAAATCTACCTCTGATAACCCGGCATTTACATGGCATTTTAGAGACCAGGGATCTGTGAATAACTGCATTATTGAGGTGAATGGCAACACACTCGCGGGCTATAGAAGAAACTTGTATACTGAATGTGTGAACAGTTTGATAAAGTCCTCCATTTGTTAATTAATATCGTGGCCTGTGGTTCATCCAGAATTAGAAAGGGTAACACTTGAGTTTAGGTGCAATATTTAGGTAAAAATGAATTTATTACTCATACTAGCTGTGTGTGGTCTTCAGGACAAAAAGCAACCCAATGACTCCCCAGCAGTTTTATTATATTAGTGAAGTTACAGAGACGTCAGCTAACTTGGCCGGGCAGGTCGTGTCTTATCTGAGATGGACGTGTAGTCGAGTGCAGCTGTGGCACAAATTGAGCGGGACAGGCTGGAACCGGTCTCAGGTAAACGTATGGTAGCTCGTTGTGTGAATATACAACATGGATGTAGCACAAAGCTGAGTTTGTCTGCTTGGGTTGAATGAAAAGGGAGGGGCATGCAAGTGCTGAAAAACGTTAAAAGTGCAGGCATGTGCCATCTTACCAAGGGCAAGTCACACTTGTATAAGCTTCTACATCTTCACACCAACTCCCATGGCTGTGGTTGATGTGAGCGGATTGGACTGCTCCACACACCCACACACCCACACACACAGAGGTCTTTCGTTTATATGTGTCTAACAATGACGGATGGATTAAAAGGCAGAAGTCTACGTGACCATCATCATCATCAAGCCCTTCCGTGAGAACCCTAAATCCAAAAAGGACTGTTTCATTTATGTTAGGTAGAATGCCCAGAGGGGACTGGGCGGTCTCATGGTCTGGAATCCCTACAGATTTTATTTTTTCTCCAGCTGTCTGGAGTTTTGTTTTTTCTGTCCCCCCTGGCCATTGAACCTTACTCTTATTCGATGTTAATTAATGTTGATTTATTTTGTTTTATAATTGTGTCTTTCATTTTTCTATTCTTTAATATGTAAAGCACTTTGAGCTACTGTTTGTATGAAAATGTGCTATAGAAATAAATGGTGTTGTTGTTGTTGTAATACTGTTATGTACCAAGACCTTCATGATGGCTTCTTTTGGTCTAAATAACACTTGTAAAGTGCCAGTAAATTGGCTCTGAGCAGCACTGGGTGCAGGACAGGATGGAGTGTCAGACCACCACTGGGCACATCCTCAGCTCATTTTAAACCACTGATTTAATGTGCTGCTCGCTGTTATGTTCAAAGAATGTTAAACTGTCCATAAAAACAAAGAAACAAACAGCAGTTACAGGGAGAAGAAGCAAACTGCAGAGAGCCAGCAGCTGGACCACCGTGGAGCTGTGAGGAGAGACCACTGAAGGCCCTGAGCGGCTCTGGACAAACAAATATAATGAAGACATCTGAGATTTGATGAACTCATTAGAGAATTAGGAACTGAAATTAACAAATAAATGTAATACTTCAAAAAACAGCATTGTGCACAATTCTATAGAAACAGCAGAACTTTTAACAAAGGAATTACATTTGGATGAGAACACTCTTCCTGTCACTACTGTTTAAAATATATTTTATAATTGTTAAAAAGTTTTACTTATTGTTTAAAAGCACCCTTGACTGATTTTGAATCATCTTTATAATCCTCGTGCTATTCCATCTAATAGGGTTGCTGCAGTGAAGTATTTTGTACAAACTGAACACACAATACACATGTAGTCATTTTTTCTGTATTTCATTAACACAGTACAAGTTGTCTCTTTAGCAGTTTTTAAAGAATTAAAGTGAATTCCTTGTAAAAATACTCCACACTTTCAGAGGATGTCCCCTCAAATGACAAGTGTCTGTGTTTACATATCATCAGCCACGGCAGGAAGAAGTGGGTTCAGGTTGCTGGGAACTTGACGTGACATTATTCAGGATACAACGGTCAATGACTG
>NW_024383723.1:0-11328 GCF_016835505.1 Polypterus senegalus
AAACTGTTCAAAACAGTTCATTTCTAAAAACTATGTTGCAGTGTGTTTCAAGTGGTTTCACAACATAGAAGTTTAGACTCATTAAATTTAACTCAACTTCAGTTTTTGCCCAATGCATCTCAATAGGAATTTCTAAAGTTGAGTTTGAGATGTTGAATTGCACTTTGAAAACAGTGGAAACCATCCAAACAGTTCTTAACCATAAAGGTACTGGGATTTCATCATTTAGAACTGCTTTTACCAGTGTATTTTGACTTTCCACAGAGTTAGAGTTGAAGGTAACCTGAAATCACCATAACGCGTTTCAAGGGCTGAAAATCACTTTGTGTACACATGTGTGAGGGCTTGTTTTCCACCAGGATACTGTTCAAAACAGTTTATTTCTGTAAAAAACTATGTCACAGATGTGTTTCAAGTGCTTTCACAACATAGAAGTTAAGACTCATTGAGTTTCACTCAACTTCAGTTTTGTCCATTGCAAGGTTAATGGGGATTTCAAAAAGGGGAGTTTAAGATGTGAAGTGCACTTTGAAAAACAGTTGGGAAACCATAAAACAGTTCTTAACCATAAGGGTACTGGGGATTTCATCATTTAAAACTGCTTTTACCAGAGTACTTTGACTTTACACAGCGTTAGAGTTGAAGGTAACCTTATTTCACCATAACGCGTTTCAGGGCCTGAAATTCTCTTTGTGTACACATGTGTGCGCCTTGTTTTCCACCAGGGAAAATGTTCAAAACAGTTCATTTCTGTAAAAACTATGTCGCAGATGTGTTTCAAATCGTTTCACAACATAGAAGTTTAGACTCATTAAATTTAACTCAACTTCAGTTTTTGCCCAATGCAACTCAATAGGAATTTCAAAAGGTTTTGTTTGAGATATTGAATTGCACTTTGAAAAACAGTGGGGAAACCATCCAAACAGTTCTTAACCATAAAGGGTACTGGGGATTTCATCATTTAGAACTGCTTTTACCAGAGTATTTTGACTTTACACTGCGTTAGAGTTGAAGGTAACCTTATTTCACCATAACGCGTTTCAGGGCCTGAAATTCTCTTTGTGTACACATATGTGACGCCTTGTATTCCACCAGGAAACTGTTCAAAACAGTTCATTTCTGTAAAAAACTAAGTTGCAGATGTGTTTCAAGTGGTTTCACAACATAGAAGTTTAGACTCATTAAATTTAACTCAACTTCAGTTTTTGCCCAATGCAACTCAATAGGAATTTCAAAAGTTGAGTTTGAGATGTTGAATTGCACTATGAGAAACAGTGGGAAACCATCCAAACAGTTCTTAACCATAAGGGTACTGGGGATTTCATCATTTAGAACTGCTTTTTCCAGAGTATTTTTTACTTTACACAGAGTTAGAGTTGAAGGTAACCTGAAATCACCATACTTGCGTTCAAGGGCTGAAAATCACTTTGTGTACACATGTGTGACGGCTTGTTTTCCACCAGGATACTGTTCAAAACAGTTTATTTCTGTAAACAACTATGTCACAGATGTGTTTCAAGTGCTTTCACAACATAGAAATTAAGACTCATTGAGTTTCACTCAACTTCAGTTTTTGTCCATTGCGGGTTTAAAGGGGATTTCAAAGGTGAGTTTAAGATGTAAGTGCACTTTGAAAAACAGTTGGGGAAAACCCTCAACAGTTCTTAACCATAGGTCTGGGGGTTTCATCATTTAAAACTGCTTTTACCAGAGTACTTTGACTTTACACAGCGTTAGAGTTGAATACCTTATTTCACCATACTTGCGTTTCAGGGCCTGAAATTCTCTTTTGTACACATGTGTGAGCCTTGTTTTCCACCAGGAAACTGTTCAAAACAGTTCATTTCTGTAAAACTATGTCCAGATGTGTTTCAAGTAGTTTCACAACATAGAAGTTTAGACTCATTAAATTTAACTCAACTTCAGTTTGCCAATGCAACTCAATAGGAATTTCAAAAGTTAGTTTGAGAATTGAATTGCACTTTGAAAAACATGGAAACCATCCAAATAGTTCTTAACCATAAGGGTACTGGGGGTTTCATCAGTTAGAACTGCTTTTACCAGAGTATTTTGACTTTACACAGCGTTAGAGTTGAAGGTAACCTTATTTCACCATAATGCGTTTTAGGGCCTGAAATTCTCTTTGTGTAAAATGTGTGATGCCTTGTTTTCCACCAGGAAACTGTTCAAAACAAATTCATTTCTGTAAAAACTATAGTTGCAGATGTGTTTCAAGTGGTTTCACAACATAGAAGTTTAGACTCATTAAATTTAACTCAACTTTAGTTTTTTCCCAATGCAACTCAATAGGAATTTCAAAGTTGAGTTTTAGATGTTGATGCACTATGAGAAACGGTGGGAAACCATCCAAACAGTTCTTAACCATAAAGGGGACTGGGATTTCATCATTTAGAACTGCTTTTACCAGAGTATTTTGACTTTACACAGCGTTAGAGTTGAAGGTAACCTTTTTTCACATTTCGCGTTTCAGGGCCTAAATTCTCTTTGTGTACACATTGACGCCTTGTTTTCCACCAGGAAACTGTTCAAAACAGTTCATTTCTGTAAAAAACTATATGCAGATGTGTTTCAATGGTTTCACAACATAGAAGTTTAGACTCATTAATTTAACTCAACTTCAGTTATTGTCAATGCAACTCAATAGGAATTTCAAAGTTGAGTTTGAGATGTTGAATTCACTTTGAAAAAAAGTGGAAACCATCCAACAGTTCTTTAAACCCTAAGGGTACTGGGATTTCATCATTTAGAACTGTTTACCAGAATTTTGACTTTCCACAGGTTAGGTTGAAGGTAACCTGAAATCACCATACAGCGTTTCAAAGGGGTGAAAATCACTTTGTGTACATGTGTGAGCTTGTTTTCCACCAGGATACTGTTCAAAACAGTTTATTTCTGTAAAAAAATATGTCACAGATGTGTTTCAAGTGCTTCACAACATAGAAATTAAGACTCATTGAGTTTCCTCCTTCAGTTTTTGTCCATTGCAAGGTTAATGGGGATTTCAAAAAGGGGAGTTTAAGATGTGAAGTGCACTTTGAAAAACGGGTTGGGAAACCATCCAAACAGTTCTTAACCATAAGGGTACTGGGGATTTCATCATTTAGAACTGCTTTTACCAAAAGTACTTTGACTTTACACAGAGTTAGAGTTGAAGGTAACCTTATTTCACCATAAGCGTTTCAGGGCCTGAAATTCTCTTTGTGTACACATTTGACGCCTTGTTTTCCACCAGGGAAACTGTTCAAAACAGTTCATTTCTGTAAAAAACTATGTCGCAGATGTGTTTCAAGTGGTTTAACAACATAGAAGTTTAGACTTATTAAATTTAACTCAACTTCAGTTTTTGCCCAATGCAACTCAATAGGATTTTCAAAAGTTGAGTTTGAGATGTTGAATTGCACTTGAAACAGTGGAAACCATCCAAACAGTTTTAACCATAAGGATACTGGGGATTTCATCATTTAGAACTGCTTTTACCAGAGTATTTTTTACTTTCCACAGAGTTAGAGTTGAAGGTAACCTGAAATCACCATAGCAGCGTTCAAGGGCTGAAAATCACTTTGTGTACACATGTGTAGGGCTTCTTTTCCACCAGGATACTGTTCAAAACAGTATATTTTGTAAAAACATGTCACAGATGTGTTTCAAGTGTTTTTCACAAAATAGAATTAAGACTCATTGAGTTTCCTCAACTCAGTTTTGTCCATTGCAAGTTAATGGGCAAATTTTAAAGGTGTGTTTAAGATGTAAGTGCACTTTGAAAAACAGTTGAAACCATCAAACAGTTCTTAACCATAAGGGTAATGGGTTTCATCATTTAGAACTGCTTTTACCAAGTATTTTTACTTTACACAGCGTTAGAGTTGAAGGTAACCTTATTTCACCATAAGCGTTTCAGGGCCTAAATTCCTTTGTGTACACATGTGTGGCCTTGTTGTACCAGGAAACTGTTCAAAACAGTTCATTTCTGTAAAAACTATTTCAGATGTGTTTAAGTGGTTTTCACAACATAGAAGTTAGACTCATTAAATTTAACTCAACTTCAGTTTTGCCCAATGCAACTCAATAGGAATTTCAAAAATTGAGTTTGAGATGTTGAATTCACTTGAAAAACAGTGGGGAACCATCCCAAAAAGTTCTTAACCATAAGGGTACTGGGGATTTCATCATTTTAGAACTGCTTTTTTCCAGATGTTTTTTACTTTCCACAAGTTAGAGTTGAAGGTAACCTGAAATACCATAGCGCGTTTCAAGGGCTGAAAATCACTTTGTGTACAATTGGACGGTTGTTTCCCAGGATCTGTTCAAAACAGTTTATTTCTGTAAAAACTATGTCCAAAATGTTTTTAAATTTTTCACAACATAGAAGTTAAGACTCATTTAGTTTCCTCAACTTCAGTTTTTGTCCATTGCAAGTTAATGGGGTTTCAAAGGTGAGTTTAAGATGGAAAAGGGACTTTGAAAAAAAGTTGGGAAACCATAAAAAAGTTCTTTAAACCCTAAGGGTACTGGGGATTTCTATTTTTAAAAATGCTTTTTTCCAGAGTACTTTGACTTTTCAAAGCGTTTGGTTGAAGGTAACCTTATTTCACCATAAGCGTTTTGGGCCCGAAATTCCTTTTGTGTACACTTTTTGGCCTTTTTTTCCACCAGGAAACTTTCAAAAAAGTTCATTTCTGTAAAACTATTGCAGATGTGGTTTTTAAGTGGTTTAAACATGAAGTTTTTACTCATTAAATTTAACTCAACTTCAGTTTTGCCCAAGAACTCAATAGGGAAATTTTAAAAAGGTGGGTTTTAGATATTGAATTACTTTGAAAAACATAAACCATCCAAACAGTTTTAACCATAAGGGTACTGGGGGTTTCATCATTTAGAACTGCTTTTACCAGGTATTTTTACTTTACACGCGTTTGGTTGAAGGTTAAATTTCACCATAAGCGTTTGGGCCCCGAAATTCTCTTTGTGACACATTGTGAGCCCTTTTTTTCCACCAGGAAATTTCAAACAGTTTTTCTGTAAAACTAGTTGCAGATGTGTTTAAGTGGTTTCCAAAAATAAATTAGACTCATTAAATTTAACTCAACTTCAGTTTTTTCCCAAGCACTCAATAGGAATTTCAAAGTTGAGTTTGAGATGTTGAATTTCACTTGAAAACAGGGGGAAAAAATCCAAACGTTCTTAACCATAAGGGGGACTGGGATTTCATCATTTAGAACCTTTTTTAAGAAATTTTTACTTTCCCCAAGTTAGAGTTAAAGGGAACCTGAAATCCCATAAACCGTTCAAGGGGCTGAAATCACTTTTGTAAAATGTGTGAGGGCCGTTTTTTACCAAAGGGTACTTTCAAAACAGTTTATTTCGTAAAAAATAGCACAGATGTGTTTCAAGTTTTCACAAAAGGTAAAACTATTTAGTTTCCCCCTTCAGTTTTTTTCCATTCAAGTTAATGGGGGTTTCAAAGTGAGTTTAAATGTGAAGTGCACTTTTAAAACAGTTGGGGAAAACCCCAAACAGTTCTTAACCATAAGGGTACTGGTTTACAAAAACGCTTTTACCCATACTTTGACTTTCACAGCTTTGGTTGAAGGTAACCTTATTTCACCATAAGCTTTCAGGGCCTGAAATTCTCTTTGTGTAAAAATGTGTGACGCCTTGTTTTCCCCAGAAACTTTCAAAAAAGTTATTTCTTAAAAAAAATATTGCAGATGTGTTTCAAGGTTTCCCAAAATAAAATTTAGACTCATTAAATTTAACTCAACTTGTTTTTTCCCAATGCAACTCAATAGGAAATTTTAAAAGGTTTGGGTTTTAGATTTGAATTGCACTTTGAAAAACATAAACCATCCCAAAAGTTCTTAACCATAAAATACTGGGGATTTCTATTTTTTAAAGCTTTTAGGTATTTTTACTTTCCCCGGTTAGAGTTGAAGGGAACCTATTTTACCATAACCCCCAGGGTAAAAAACCTTTTTGTAAAATTGTGAGCCCTTTTTTTCCACCGGAAACGTTCAAAAAAGTTATTTCTGTAAAAAAATTTCAAAGTGTTTCGGGTTTCACAACATAAGTTAGACTTGAAATTTCTCAACTTAGTTTTTTTTCCCCTCAAAATGGAACAAAGTTTAGTTTAGATGTTAATTTCACTTGAGAAACGTGGGGGGGAAACCCTCCCAAAAAGTTCTTAACCATAAGGGTACTGGGGATTTATCATTTAAATGCTTTTACCAGGTATTTTGACTTTACAAGGTTAGAGTTGAAGGTAACCTTTTATACGCGTTTCGGGCTGAAAATCCTTTGTGTACACATGTGTAGCCCTTTTTTCCACCGAAACTGTTCAAAACAGTTATTTCGTAAAAACTATGAAAATGTTTTAAGTGTTTCACAACATAAGTTAACTCATTAAAAATTACTAACCCGTTTTTGCCAATGCAATAATGGATTTCAAAAGGTGAGTTTGGATTTTAATTACTTTTAAAAAAATTTGGGGAAAACCCTCAAACGTTCTTAACCATGGGACTGGGGATTTCAATTTAAACTGCTTTTTTCCAGGTTTTGACTTTCCCCAGGTTTAAATTGAAGGTAACCACAATTTAAGCGTTCAGGCCCCAAATTTTCCCTTTTTGTAACATGTCTTTTTTCCCCCCAGGGAAAATGTTAAAAAGTTTTTTCTGTAAAAACTATTTAAAATGTGTTTCAAGTGGTTTACAACATAAAGTTTAGACTCATTATTTTCTCAACTTCAGTTTTTTCCCCTGCAATAATGGGGTTTTAAAGGTGGTTTAGATTTAATTCACTTTGAAAAAAAGTGGGGAAACCATCCCAAAAATTCTTAACCATAAAATTTCGGGGGTTTCATCATTTTTGAACTGCTTTTACCAGAGATTTTGACTTTACACAGGTTGGGTTAAGGAACCCTTTTTTCCCATAAAGGGGTTAGGGCCCGAAATTCTCTTTGTGTACACATGTGTGGCCTTGTTTTTCCCCCAGGAAAATTTCAAAAAAGTTCATTTCGTAAAAAAAAATTTTTAGATGTGTTTCCCTTTACAACATAAAGTTTAGACTATTAAATTTCTCAACAGTTTTTTTCCCCAAAGCAACTCAATAGGAAATTTTTAAAAATTGAGTTTAGATGTTGAATTGCACTTTGAAAACAGTGGGGGAAAACCCTCCCAAAAAGTTCTTAACCATAAAGGGGGCTGGGGGTTTTCATTTAGAACTGCTTTTTTCCAGAGTTTTTGACTTTTCCAGGTTTTGGTTGAAGGTAACCTAAATCACCCTACGGGGTTTTTTAAAAGGGGGGAAAAATCCTTTGTGTAACATGTGTGGGCTTTTTTCCACCAGGAACTTTCAAAAAAGTTATTTTGTAAAAAAACATGTCCAGATGTGTTTAAATGCACCCAAAATAGAAGTTAAAACTCAATTTACTCAACTTCAGTTTTGTCCGCAATTAATGGGGGTTTCAAAAAGGTAGTTTAAAAATGTAATGCACTTTGAAAAAAGTTAAACCAAAAACAGTTCTTAACCATAAGGGTTGGGGGTTTACATTTGGGAAATGTTTTTTCCAAATTTTGACTTTCACAGGTTTGAGTTGATAACCTTATTTTCACCATAAGCGTTTTAGGGCCCCGAAATTTCCCTTTTTGTACACATGTGTAGTTGTTTTTTCCCCCAGAAATTTTTAAAACAGTTATTTCTGTAAAAAAATATTCAGATGTGTTTAAGTGGGTTTCACAACATAAAATTTGACTCATTAAATTTAAATCAACTTAGTTTTTGCCCCTGCCTAATGGAAATTTTGTTTAGTTTAGATGAATGCACTTTGAAAACAGTGGGCCCAATAAACAGTTCAACCATAAGGGTACTGGGGGTTTCATCATTTAGAACTGCTTTTACCAGAGTTTTTTGACTTTCCACATAGTTAGAGTTGAAGGTAACCTGAAATCACCATAACGCGTTGCAAGGGCTGAAAATCACTTTGTGTACACATGTGTGACGCCTTGTTTTCCACCAGGATACTGTTCAAAACAGTTTATTTCTGTAAAAAACTATGTCACAGATGTGTTTCAAGTGGTTTCACAATATAGAAGTTAAGACTCATTGAGATTCACTCAACTTCAGTTTTTGTCCATTGCAAGTTAATGGGGATTTCAAACGTGGTTTAAGATGTAAGTGCACTTTGAAAACAGTTGGGAAACCATCCAAACAGTTCTTAACCATAAGGGTAATGGGATTTCATCATTTAGAACTGCTTTACCAGAGTATTTGACTTTACACAAAAGCGAGAGTTGAGGTAACCTTTTTCCCCATAACCGTTTCAGGGGGTGAAATTTCTTTGTGTACACATTGGACGCCCTTTTTTTCCACCAGGAAACTGTTCAAAAAAGTTCATTTTTGTAAAAAAATATTGCAGATGTGTTTCAAGTGGGTTTTACAACATAAAATTTAGACCAAAATTTAACTCAACCCAGTTTTCCCAATGCAACTCAATAGGAATTTCAAAAAAGGGTTTTTTTTGAGATATTGTTGCACTTTTAAAAAAAGTGGGGGAAAACCCTCCCAAAAAGTTCTTTAAACCAAAGTCTGGGGTTTTTTCATTTGAACTCTTTTACCCGGTATTTTTTCTTTAAATCGGAGTTGAAGGTAACCTTATTTCACCATACGTTTCAGGGCCCGAAATTCTCTTTTTTTGTAAAATATTGACCTTTTTCCCGGGGAAAAGTTCAAAACAGTTCATTTCTTAAAAAAAAAATTGCAGATGTGTTTCAAATGGTTTTACAACATAGAAGTTAAGACTCATTAAATTTAATAACTTCAGTTTTGAATGCAACTCAATAGGAATTTCAAAAGATGAGTTTGAGATTTGGTTACTATGAGAAAAAGTCGGACACCATCCCAAACAGTTCTTAACCATAAGGGTACTGGGATTTATCATTTAGAACTGCTTTTTCCAGAATATTTTGACTTTCCACATAGTTAGAGTTAAGGTAACCTAAATCCCTCGCTTTAAGGGCTGAAATACTTTGTGCACACATGTGTGGCCTTTTTTCCCCGGATCTGTTCAAACAGTTTATTTCTGAAAAAAATGTCACAGATGTGTTTCAATGGGTTTTACAATATAAAATTGACTCATTGAGATTACTCAACTTCGTTTTTTTTCCCTTGCAAGGTTAATGGGGGTTTTAAACGGTGAGTTTAAGATGTAAGTGCCTTTGAAAAAAAGTTGGAAAAACCCTCCAAACAGTTCTTAACCTAAGGGGCTGGGATTTCATCATTTAGAACTGCTTTTTTCCAGGTCTTTTACTTTACACAGCGTTTGGTTGGGGAACCTTTTTTCCATAAAGCGTTTTAGGGCCCAATTTCTTTTTTTACACAGTTGGCCTTGTTTTCCCCCAGAAACTGTTCAAAACATTAAATTTTTGTAAAACTATTCCCGATGTGTTTCAAAATTTCACAACATAAGTTTAGATCATTAAATTTAACTCAACCAGTTTTGCCCAATCAACTCAATAGGGAAAAATTTTAAAGTTGAGTTTGAGATGGTTTCACTTTGAAAAACGTGGGGGAAAACCCTCAAACAGTTCTTAACCATAAGGGTACTGGGGATTTCATCATTTTGAACTGCTTTTACCAAAATATTTTGACTTTCCACAGAGTTAGAGTTGTAGGTAACCTGAAATCACCATAAGCGTTTCAAGGGCTGAAAATCACTTTGTGTACACAATGTGTGACGCTTGTTTTCCACCAGGATACTGTTCAAAACAGTTTATTTCTGTAAAAAACTATGTCACTGATGTGTTTCAAGTGGTTTCAC
Source organism: Polypterus senegalus (assembly GCF_016835505.1). Taxonomy (NCBI): domain Eukaryota; kingdom Metazoa; phylum Chordata; class Cladistia; order Polypteriformes; family Polypteridae; genus Polypterus; species Polypterus senegalus. Next base: position 9,833 of record NW_024383723.1, read on the forward strand.
AACATAGAAGTTAAGACTCATTGAGTTTCACTCAACTTCAGTTTTTTTACATTGCAAGTTAATGGGGATTACATAAGGTGAGTTTAAGATGTGAAGTGCACTTTGAAAAACAGTTGGGAAACCACAAACAGTTCTTAACCATAAAGGGTACTGGGGATTTCATCATTTAGAACTGCTTTGCCAGAGTACTTTGACTTTACACAGCGTTAGAGTTGAAGGTAACCTTATTTCACCATACGCGTTCAGGGCCTGAAATTCACTTTGTGTACACATGGTGACGCCTTGTTTCCACCAGGAAACTGTTCAAAACAGTTCATTTCTGTAAAAAACTATGTACGCAGATGTGTTTTAAGTGGTTTCACAACATAAGTTAAGACTCATTAAATTTAACTCAACTTCAGTTTTTGCCCAATGCAACTCAATAGAATTTCAAAAGGTGAGTTTGAGATGTTGAATTGCACTTTGAAAAACAGTGGGGAAACCATCCAAACAGTTCTTAACCATAAGGGTACTGGTGATTTCATCATTTAGAACTGCTTTTACCAGAGTATTTTGACTTTACACAGCGTTAGAGTTGAAGGTAACCTTATTTCACCATACTTACGTTTCAGGGCCTGAAATTCTCTTTGTGTACACATGTGTGACGCCTTGTTTTCCACCAGGAAACTGTTCAAAACAGTTCTTTTCTGTAAAAAACTATGTCGCAGATGTGTTTCAAGTGTTTCACAACATAGAAGTTTAGACTCATTAAATTTAACTCAACTTCAGTTTTTGCCCAATGCAACTCAATAGGAATTTCAAAAGTGAGTTTGAGATGTTGGTGCACTTTGAAAAACAGTAGGAAACCATCCAAACAGTTCTTAACCATAAGGGTACTGGGAATTTCATCTTTTAGAACTGCTTTTACCAGAGTATTTTGACTTTCCACAGAGTTAGAGTTGAAGGTACTGAAATCACCATAACGCGTTTCAAGGGCTGAAAATCACTTTTGTCACATGTGTGACCTTGTTGTCCACCAGGAAATGTTGAAAACAGTTCATTTCTTAAAAACTATTCGCAGATGTGTTTTAAGTGGTTTCACAACATAGAAGTTAAGACTCATTAAATTTAACTCAACTTCAGTTTTGCCCAATGCAACTCAATAGGAATTTCAAAAGTTGAGTTTGAGATGTTGAATTGCACTATGAGAAACAGTGCGGAAACCATCCAAACAGTTCTTAACCATAAGGGTACTGGGGATTTCATCATTTAGAACTGCTTTTACCAGAATATTTTGACTTTCCACATAGTTAGAGTTGAAGGTAACCTGAAATCACCATAACGCGTTGCAAGGGCTGAAAATCACTTTGTGTACACATGTGTGACGCCTTGTTTTCCACCAGGATACTGTTCAAAACAGTTTATTTTTAAAAAAATATGTCACAGATTTTTTCAATATTCACAAATAATTAAAACTCTTGGTTTAATTCGTTTTTTTTTTTTCAGGTTTTTTTTCC
>NW_024383724.1:0-5436 GCF_016835505.1 Polypterus senegalus
AAATGCATGAGCGATCATGATAAAAAGCGAGGAAAAAAATGCAACACTTAACATTGATCAATGGCACGTGTAACAGAAAAAACATTTTGCAAATTTTGAGTGCCTGATACAAATAACAATAAATAACTCCAAAGTACCAGCAACCATCAATTAGGCCAATCAAAGAAATGGGCAACACAAAGAAACCTATTAAGAAATCAGTCGCTGCAAGTGAAAGGATCAGAAGATTAGTCGGCGCGTGCAGCTGAAGAAAATGAGAAATAGAAATGATGACAAGAAGATTTCAAAGACGTACAAAAACAAAAGACACTAGAAAATATAATAAACTCCATAAACTTCAGTTTCAAATCATTTTACGACAAGATGCATTACTTGAGTATACAAATATCCAACTTTCAGTCCATTCCACCCATGTCTGTCCCTGACTGAGCCGTCCTGCCTGCACATGAGATGTTTATACACTGAGGCCCCTGCGACATCGCATATTCTCTCTGCTGACGAATTCACATGAGGCCCTCTGTGTGTTTCACAAATTCTCTCAGATGTTTGTTTGTTCATTTCAGTTCTTACTCACCAATGAGTTCATCATATCTCAGATGTCTTCATTATATTTGTTTGTCAGGAGCGCTCAGGGCTGCGGTGGTCTCTCCTCACAGCTCACGTGGTCAGCTGCTGCTCTCTGCAGTTTACATCATCTCTGTCTGCTGTTTTTGTTTTTTTGTTCTCAGTCACTTTGACTTTCTTTCATCATCACAGCGAGCAGCACATTAAATCAGCAGGTTCAGATGAGCTGAGGCTTGCCCAGTGGTGGTCTGACACTTCATCCTGTCCTGTGCAGCTCAGAGCCCTCTGACACCTGCATGGAGTGTGCTGGACCACCCTGTGCTCATGAGTGGCCCTCACACACACACACACACACACACACACACACACACACACACACACATACAGTGTACAGTAACAGCTGTGTGTTTTTGTCTTTTCCGGACCCTCACATTAAATTCCAGACAGTATTCCCCCCGTTGCTCTCTGTCAGTCTGACGTTGTGCTGATTGTCTTTGTCTGATTTACTGGACGTCTTTCTTTTCTTAAATCATCAAACACACAACATGCATTTCTCTGTGTCAGTGGCAGCTAAACTCTCAGAATTGCAATGCAGCAGCTAAACTGATGTGCTTTTTATTTTGAAGACATTTGCTGTTTAACTGATTTGTAACTTTGTATTAAACTAAACTAAACGACTGCGTCTGTCGGTTTTGAAGCACCGATGAGCACCGCACTGCATGAGTCTGTTAGCCGTCATCACTGTAAGGACAATTAAACTTCTTAATAAAGATACAAATGATGTCAAGATCTCTCCAGAACAATGTTCTGTTATATTTTAATGCTTAGGTTCACTATTTTCTATTAACATTACAGTTTTATTAAATTTATACTGTATTAGAGAAACAGAAAGTGATGTTTTTAACAGAAACTTTGAACCGCACAATAAAAATACGTGAGGACAGCCATCTCCATCATACGAGTTCAGTTTCAATTAAACAATTAGCAGCAGCTGCTCAGTGATGGCAGACGTACGACTTTACAGGAGTTTGTGTGTCGTGTTGTTGTCATTCCCTCCTCATCGACACAGACAGTGAAGTGGTCCTCACCACACAAGAGTTCATATGTTATACTCAGGTGGTCTGTTAATACAAACTTCATGTGAGGCCCGCTCGTCTCTCTCAAGTAAAATGTCAGGTTTGAATACACAATGGCAGGTCTGAAACTTAAAAGTACTGATTAGGAGAAAGACTTGGGTGTTATAATGGGCTCATGTGGACGCCATTAACACAGTTAAGAGAATGTCAGGTTATATTGCGCCCTGATGTGTACAGCAGATTTCCCAACTGTCAGTCCACAGATCAACATCGGGCCATATAAAATATTTCCTGTCCACAAAACAGCAGGTCAGCTCATTAAATCCACTTTAATTAATCTTTCTGTGTGTTCTGTTCTTCCACTTGCTTTGTCTCTGTCAATTTCAAAATATGGTGCTTCACATGCACTTGTAGTAATACAATTCACCATATTTGTCATTCCAACAGATGGTTGTACCTAATGGCATATAACAGAGACATATGAAGTGTCTGCCTGTGTTTCTGTGTATCTCTGTGTCTGTCAGGTTTCTCTGTCTCTGTCATAAGACATTTGGTATGGGATTCGTAAAAATAGTGCTAATGTTTGTGATGCGCCATTTGTTGAAATGAAAAATGCAGTGCACATTCTTGATACCTGAATTACAAAAACACATTCCAATAGATGGTGCACTGCAAATGTTAACACCTAATATGTCAAACAGAGAGTAACTGCCGGATGGACAGAAACAGGCAGCTGTATTTCAAAAGCAATAAGCTTCCATAATGTAAAGGGATCAAACGCATAAATGTATGATGAGACAGCATGAAAAACCCAAAGCTAAGAAATCTAGATGTGATGCACCAGACCTGGGATGATGAATTTCATGAGGATGTGAATGTGTAAATTATTAAAGACGTCTGTGAGCACTCAGTAACTCAGGCAGTAGAAACCCGAGAGGAACATGGGGAGTGAAATCATAAGAATACCACAGCCATTGAAGCAGTGCGGGCCCAGGAGACACCAAAAACAACCAGAGCCAGACTACAGAGTGATGTTCAGATTCAGGGGGTGTGAAGTCATTGGGACATGGGAGCCCCAAATCTTACAACAGCTCACAAGATTGAATTAAATTATGTAGTGGGGATAGTAGGGACCACTATAGGTGTAGTCTGGGCAGTCAAGTGCAAAATATGTGGTTAAAGATTTATTCAGGAGGAGCAGAAGAGAGACTTATCTTACTTCGCTTCTAGTTTCAGACAGATCAAAGTGCAGATGCTGTGAATGTCATTTAAAAACATCAGGTACTCTAATTGTTCTTTCTGTGAATATTATCCCTCCTCCTCATAGAGGACACTATTGTTTCCAGATAACTGATGACTGTTACCAAAAGTCAGGTGTGTTACAACCAAAAAAGGATGAGTAGAGTCCATAGGCTCAACTGTGTATCCTCAACCCAGACAAGGTCACCAGCAGGACAATTCAAGGTTCCATTCTGCACTGATGAATCAGTTAAGGTGATCCTAACTAGGTGACTAATGAGTGAAATTAATCCTTTCATTTCAGCGTGCTGAATAATGTTTGAAACTGATGAGGAATGCACAGAGCAGCAGGTGCCCAACCAAACACTGTTACAGTGGCAAATGCACTGGATAGGAATCCACAGAGACATAATTTTCTAAGGACAAATGAGGTACCCATCATGTTTGGGCACCCAGAAGGAGAAAAACCTCTGGAGCAGGACCTCATGATCTGTTCTAGAGCAGATGTAGGGATTGCAAATAGGGACACTCAGAGGATTAGTTTACTTGATCCAAACTTGGACATCAGGGTATATTCACTGCTATTTCCTCACAGGCATCAGATTTGGACATCATATTTTAGAATGGAACCTCAAATGCCCTATGTGGAGTACAAAGAAAATCAACTGTAGCAAATCTGAGGGTCAAGGTAACACAAACACACTTGTACTGTTAATGGCTGGGAATAAGGGACGATACCTCCAACCAGTTTTGGGTCCGGGCAGGCTAAACTAACAAATTGTGTTGATTCTTATGTGAGGACAGAGAGGAAATGGAATGAACTATGTTGCCAAACCCAAGCATAATTGACGATCGTGTATGTACAGTGAGATGGATGGGTCACCTAAATACAACTACACATTTACACACATTAGCTCCAGGGAAGGTTTATATACTTCATTCAACACTCCAAGGAGGTCCAGTGTATACTAAAACTATCAGGATACGATTTCATTAGTGTGTAGATACGGACCACCTGACCTTTTACCTATTGTACAATGATGTGCAACCTGCAGTCGGTGGCAGGAGATTGCAGAACCTCTATGGCCAGGCAAGAGGCCAAAGACAAGACCTAATATTGTTTTTAGGAATGTTTCAACTAAAGCGATGAGTTTATGGATGATATCGTGTGGAAGCAGATGTTAGTAGTAGTTGTGACTAGAGTCCACGTTATTTTTGTTTCACAAGAGAGGTCTGCCTCATGCACGCACCCGTTCTCTGTTTTTCAGAAGTAAAGATAACCGCAAGATATGGATGTTATCAACAGGCTGGTAAGCTCGGAGCTGCCAGACCCTACAAAAGATCTCCATCTTCATGAGATCATAGCTAAAAATGTGAATTGAATCTGTCAGCTCCATGTATATTAGAGGGTCAATGCTCAAAAAATCTCCCAAAAGAATAATAAGATGAGACATCAGCTAATGAGGATGGATAACTGAAAATTAAGGCAGAGTTAAGATAGTGGAAGGACAGTGATGAATGAGCAGTTAATAAATTACAACCTGTATCTGAATCACAAGTTCAACTGCCATATCAATGTAAGACATCTATACTACAGTGAAGAGTGTGAAGTACGCCTTCAAATACAAATATAAGGGGTCATGACTGGGTCATCATTGTCAGTAGAGAGGGTATTACTTTAGAAGATGATGAGAATTAGGCAATTTGTGAACTTTTCATATATCAGCACCCTGGAAGCGATGTAGCAGCCGATTTGATTTGATGTCTGTGAGCATTCGCATACAATTATGCAGGGCGGCAGGGTGGCACAATGGCAGAGCTGCTGCCTCGCAGTAAGGAGACCTGGGTTCGCTTCCTGGGTCGTCCCTGTGTGGATGTGTTCTCCCTGTGACTGCGTTGGTTTCCTCCGGGTGCTCTGGTGCCCCCACAGTCCAAAGACATGCAGGTTAGGCACATTGGTGATCCTAAATTGTCCCTAGTATGTTCTGTGTGTGTGTGTGCGCCATGCAGTGGCTGGCACCCTGCCCAGGGATTTATTCCTGCCTTGCGTCCTGTGCTGGCTGGGATTGAATATAGTGGGTACAGAAATGACTAACTGACTGACATTGGATAGGGGTATGGCTAAAGATACCACCCTGAGAGCTTGGATTAAGCTGAATAACGACATACTTGGAGTGAGGGTTTATTTTTATTGAGAATGGCCCTAGCTTACCAGTGTGAAGAAACGACATGGAGATGGACAGGAGAAGACAGATAATAAAATCACCAATATTTTCTAAGACGATTTTTATTACATATTAAAAGGGCTTCAGAGTGAAAAGCACCATGTCCTTCACTACCTGCTGGTTTTAGAAAAATTCAATAAGTTACTCCCATTTTATTAGCAGACTTTTAAGCTAGACAAAAATTTATCTGAAATTGGACACAGAAAAGCATTTGATATGATTGAATGGAACTCCTCACACATTGGGAAATTTTCGCATTGACTGGATCTCACTGTCAAAACTATGTGTAACATTATCAGATGAAGACTCAGACAATGCTACCATTAGATTTC
>NW_024383725.1:0-13164 GCF_016835505.1 Polypterus senegalus
ATAGCTGTGCAGAGTTCAGCATTTTTTTTGTGGTGCATGTAGTGCTGAACCAGGCAATGTGTGCCTATACGGAAGTTTGACTTCAGCCCCTGTCACCGTATGTGTTAAGTTTGCAACGTGTTCCTATCTTTATATGATTTCTTTTTTAATTCTACTTTCCTCCCACAGTCTATGACATGCATATTGTGTGAGTTGGACACTTTCAATGGAGTGACTTATGGATATATGTGTGAGAGAATGCCTAATAATGGACTGGTGCCTCATCTAGTGGTGGTTTCCAGCCTCATGCCTAATGCTACTATGATTGTGTCTGGCTTATAATAATACAATACAATACTGTACAATACAATACAATTTTTTTTGTATAGCCAAAAATCACACAAGGAGTGCCACAATGGGCTTTAACAGGCCCTGCCTCTTGACAGTCCCCCAGCCTTGACTCTCTAAGATGACAAAGAAAAACTCCCAAAAAAACCCCAGTAGGGTAAAAATGGAAGAAACCTGGGGAAAGGCAATACAAAGAGAGACCCCTTTCCAGGTAGTTTGGGCGTGCAGTGGGTGTCAAAAAGAAGGGCATCAATACAATTCAATACAATACACAGAATAGAACAAATCCTCAATACAGTATAAAAATAAAAATTTTAGAAGTACGTAGAAGAATATAACAGTGGATGACATCACATAATATGATTTCGCTTTGTTTAGATAATAATAAAAAGAAAAAGAAAAACAGGCATAGGAACAGTGGATAGCGCTGCCACACTCAGCCATTGACAATGTGGGGTTTTGCACATGATCCTTGCATCTGTCTGGGTTCTTCTCTGGGTACTCCTCTCAGATTACCAAAGACATGTAGGTTAAGTTAGTTGCCGATTCCAAACTATACGCATGTGTCCAGGGGCCTCATGTATAACGCCGTGCGTAGAACTTGCACTATAACATGGCGTAAGCACAAAAGCCGAAATGTGTTTACGCACAGAAAAATCCAGATGCAGGAATATGTGCGTACTCCAACTTCCACGTTCTTCCGTTACATAAATCCCGATCAGCGTGAAAACTAACGCTCGTGCACGCGCATTATGTAACGCCCCAAATCCTCCCAGAATTACGCCTCTTTGAATATGCAAATCAATATAAATCGCCCTTAAGCGCAGCCTTCTGTGAAAAGACAATGGGAAAAGCACGTGGGAAAATATAAGAATTTCAGCGAATACCAAGTGGAGGCAAAGGAAAAACATACTATTTGTTCAAATAAACCGTGGTATAATCAACAAAATGAAGTTGATCGAGTGACATAGCGTGTTGGAGAAACTTGAAAGCTCACATTCACAAAATCGCACAGTGCCGGAAATAAAAAAGAAGTCACATATCAAAGTTGCCGTGAAAAGAAGAGTTGTAAGCCCACTGTCTGAGTGTCATATGAAAGTTTATTAGGGTACAGAGAAAAAAGGCACACGGTGGGGAAAAAGCACGAAATGTCAACTTCAATCTCGACATTTCCACTTTAATCACGTAGTTTATTTTGTCATTTAGTAGAACATTATAAACTTCATCTTAAAATCGTTTAATTAACCAGTTTCTCAAATCACATCGTAATTAAAGTAGCACGTTAAATGCTTTGTTTTGTATTTGATCTTCTACTCGTATGTGATCTATGTGTGTGAATCACTACTTGCTTCTTAAACTGGCTCTCTTCCTCCAACTGGACACAGAGTCCATTACATTTGTGATATTACAGCTCTCTGAATAACTAAAATACTGAGATGTATACGTGATGTCATTTTCATGATGATAGGAGCTAAAGCACATTATTAAACATGTGTTTCATGAGCCTCATGCTCATGACAAGCATTTATCTTTTGTCGAAATTTGTCGCTGCTTTTAGCTGTGTTGTTATTTTTCTTTCTGTTTTATATTCAATATATATTGGCGTAGCGCCACTGCAGTCAGTGCTTTTCTTGCCCAAAGTAACCGATCGCCATACAATCAGCTCTGTAATAGACGTTAAGCCATCTGTAAGTTTAGCGCCGATTCTTCAAAACGTTTAAAGAACATTGAAATATCTTCGTAGTACATGTTTAATTATTCTATCCTTCACGACACTCCCAGTGAAGAATATAGATTATTTAAATGAAGTTAAAGTTTTATGTGTATAATTTAACAAACATATTTTGCTGCATTTCACCTTAAAAATGATATCGTCATCATATGTAAATACGCTTTATAAAGTGGCTCAGGTTGTGAGATATTATAACTGTAGTGCAAGTTTACAGTGGGGTGATTGTACTTATAAGTACAAACTTGTTCTACAAGGAGCAATTGATTGAGTGCATTTAAAGTTCTTGGGATTAAACTGTTTCTGAACCGCGAGGTCTGTACAGGAAAGGCTTTAAAACGTTTTGCAGTGGCTGAGACAGCGTGTCCTTAAAGCTGTATACCGATAATTCTCTTTCCGATCAGCTGCTGCTGTGATTCACACTCAGATACAGTGATATAAATACTCCGAGTGCAGTGAGAGTAATATGGAAAAAGATGATCCGCTGTGGCAACTCCTAACGGGAGGAGCTGAGAGAAGAAGAAGAAGAAGAAGAAGAAGGAGAAGTGAGAGTAACAACGCTAAAGCAGTTATGGTATTTGGAATACTATGGCTGTTCCCTGACCATTATATTGTTACGAGTTAATTACAATCAGATGCATTACACTAATAAACAATATGCGGTTAGTTTCAATGTATTTATAAAGCCGCGTCATGAAAATAATGAGTAATCACACAAGAACAGTAGCACTGCTTTGACGCTGGGTGCCGCCAGTTTGCAAAACCGAGCGGAGAACTTGCGTCTGACAAGACATGAGGTACCGTGGAAAAGTGCGTGGCTTTACGCCAAGTGTAGGTTTTATACATCGCGATTTGAACGTGGAAAAGTTCTTACGCAACATTTCTGTGCATACGCACCGTTTATACATGAGACCCCAGGGCTGCTTCCAGTCCTGAGACGGTGAACTGTATTGGGCAGGTTTAAGAAAGTTAGAATTCTATCTATCTATCTATTATATATATATATAAACTGTATATACTGTATATACTGTATATATATATATATATATATTTATATATATGTATATATATATACTGGTCAAAAAAATTAAAGGAACACTTTGAAAACACATCAGATCTCAATGGGAAAAAGAAATCCTCCTGGATATCTATACTGATATAGACTGGGTAATGTGTTAGGAACGAAAGGATGCCACATCGTTTGATGGAAATGAAAATGATCAACCTACAGAGCCCTGAATTCAAAGACGCCCCAAAAATCAGAGTGAAAAATTATGTGGCAGGCTAGTCCATTTTGCCAAAATTTAATTGCAGCAACTCAAAATTGTACGCAGCACTTTGTATGGCCCCTGTGTTCTTGTATACATGCCTGACAACATCGGTGCATGCTTCTAATGAGATGACAGATGGTGTTGTGGGGATCTCCTCCCAGATCTGGACCAGGGCATCACTGAGCTCCTGGACAGTCTGAGGTGCAACCTGGTGGCATTGGATGGACCAAAACATAATGTCCCAGAGGTGTTCTATTGGATTTAGGTCAGGAAAGTGTGGTGGCCAGTCAATGGTATCAATTCCTTCATCCTCCAGGAACTGCCTGCATACTCTCACCACATGAGGCCAGGAATTGTCGTGCACCAGGAGCCACTGTACCAGCATAGGGTCTGACAATGGGTCCAAGGATTTCATCCTGATACCTAATGGCAGCCAAGGTGCCTTTGTCAAGCCTGTAGCGGTCTGTGTGACCCTCCATGGATATGCCTTCCCAGACAATCATTAACCCACCATCAAACTGCTCATGCTGAATGATGTTACAGGCAGCATAATGTTCTCCATGGCTTCTCTAGACCCTTTCACTTCTGTCACGTGCTCAGGGTGAACCTGCTCTCATCTGTAAAAAGCACAGGGCACCAGTGGTGCATCTGCCAATTCTGGTATTCTATGGCGAATGCCAATCGAGCTGCATGCTGCTGGGCAGTGAGCTCAGGGCCCATTAGAGGACATGGGGCCCTTGGGTCACCCTCATGAAGTCTTTCTGGTTGTTTGGTCAGAGACATTCACACCAGTGGCCTGCTGGAGGTCACTTTGTAGGCCTCTGGCAGTGCTCATCCTGTTCCTCCTTGCCCAAAGGAGCAGATACTGGTCCTGCTGATGGGTTATGGACCTTTATGGCCCTCTCCAGCTCTCCTAGAGTAACTGCTTGTCTCCTAGAATCTCCTCCATGCCCTTGAGACTGTGCAGGGAGACACAGCAAACCTTCTGGCAATGACACGTATTGATGTGCCATCCTGGAGAAGTTGGACTACCTGTGCAACCTCTGTAGGGTCCAGATATCACCTCATGCTACCAGTAGTGACACTGACTGTAGCCAAATGCAAAACTAGTGAAGAAACAGTCAGAAAAGATGAGGAGGGAAAAATGTCAGTGGCCTCCACCTGTTAAACCATTCCTGTTTTGGGGGTCATCTCATTGTTGCCCCTCTAGTGCATCTGTTGTTAATTTCATTAACACCACAGCAGCTGAAACTGATTAACAACCCCCTCAGCTACTTAACTGACCAGATTAATATCCCATAAGTTTCATTGACTTTATGCTATACTCTGATTAAAAAGTGTTCCTTTAATTCTTTTGAGCAGTATATATATATATATATTGTGGTCCCCGGCCGGGGCTGGAGCCCGCCCGGGACGCCCAGGAGGACGTGAGGAGGGCCTGTGCCTCCTCCAGACCGCGAGGGGGCGTCCGTCCTGGTTCTGTTGGGAGCCACGGGTCGAGGGCATGGAAGCCCTTCCCTGTAGGGGCCGGTGGCCACCGCCAGGTGGCGCCCCGATGCCGGTTTACCCGCGGTGGTCTTTAGCGGGATGGAGCCCGGCCGGGACGCCTTGGAGGACCAGAGGAGGGCGTGTGCCTCCTCCAGACTGAGTGGGGGCGTCTGTCCTGGTTATGCAGGGGGCCTCGGGTACAGGGCTTGGAAGCCCAGCCCTGTAGGGACCCGTGGCCACCGCCAGGCGGCGCCCCAGTGCCTGTTTATCCCAGGAGCCCGGCACTTCCTGGTGTGGGGAAGACGACCGGGGAGACACAGATGGCTTCCGGGTGCACGGCCGGCACTTCCGCCACGCGCCGTTAAGTGCCAGGAAGCAGCTGGAGCCCATCCGGCTCCCCATAAAAGGGGCCGCCTCCCTCCAGGCATTGGTGGAAGTCGGGAGGCAGAAAGACTGAACTGGAGAGAGAGGATGGGAGTCGGCCAGGAAGGCAAAAGGACTGTGTGGCCTGGACTTGGGGAATCGGTGCTGAAGGCACTGGGGTTTCGTGAGTGCACGTGACTTTTATATGTATGTAAATAGTGTAAATAAACAGTGTGTGGGTGCAAAAATGTTGTCCGTCTGTCTGTGCCGGGGCCAGCGTTCACAATATATATATATATATATATATATATATATATATATATATATATATATATACACTGTATATTGTAATGGAAACCGGGCTGCCAATGAACCCAAAACCCCAGCATGAACTCACAGAGAGTATTGGGTACAAATAAGGAATGGTTTATTAACAAGCACAAGTAGTTTCTTCCCACAATACCTCTCCTCACAATACAATATCTCTATATATATATTCATTTATTTATTTTTTAGATGTTTATTTTTGTTCAGTCATGTTCCTTTTACACATTTACCTCATCGTTTGCGGTCTGCCTTCAACCATTACACTCAGCCTGAAACAAGTCCCCGTGGTTCATTCAAATTCACTCTGATGTTTGGTGGTGTTGCAGTTATTTTGCTCTTTTATCTTGACAGATTTCCTACATTTTTGCTCCTATTTATGGTTTTTCATTTCTGGGTTTGTTTTGGGAAAATCCTTTTTGACATTGTTGGTATTCTTTTTTAATAAACAACCTCATGTATAAAAAATATTTTAGACTTGTCTTTTCTCCAATCAGGATTTTCATGGTTCTCCTACTAGTAAGATATATTTTATGGTTTGCTGAGTGTTTTTGCTATTGTTTTTCAATTATATATAAATAAACATCTACGCATGGAAGTGTCTGTGTCTGTCTGTCTGTCTGGCCCGGTAGTGGAGTCAGGGTAAGGGTTCCACCTCCAAGGAAACAGAAAACTTGCTGAGCCACTAATATAACACAAGCGGGGCAGGCACTTCTGCAAAACTAAACCTCTGAAGAAAGACAAAGTCTCATAGCCGCTAACATTGGCAAAACGGTAGCCCTTTTACTTTTGCACAAGTGATGCAAGCACATTGGCAAAATGGTAATCCTCCTAGGAGAGAAACACCCAGGGTAGTTCTTTTCAATTACCTGTCATCTGTACATTTAATTTTTTCTTGGTTGGCGAAGCCAGAGGAAACTCTGGTGGAGGTCCGCAGCGGTCCTGACGTGCAAATCGGTCGTCCGACCTGGGTATAGGGGCGAAAGACTAATCGAACCATCTAGTAGCTGGTTCCCTCCGAAGTTTCCCTCAGGATAGCTGGCACTCGTTGGCACGCAGTTTTATCTGGTAAAGCGAATGATAAGAGGCCTTGGGGCCGAAACGATCTCAACCTATTCTCAAACTTTAAATGGGTATGAAGCCTGGCTCGCTGGCATGGAGCCGCGGCGTGGAATGCCAAGTGCCTAGTGGGCCACTTTTGGTAAGCAGAACTGGCTCTGCGGGATGAAAATTCTGTTACAACAAATATCTTTACAATGAAATTTTCATTACAACTAAGTATTTTTATTGTCCCGACAGCTTCCCCATATGACATACAGTAAGTCTATAAAAATCTTGTTACTATGAAGTACATTCAGCAGATACTTTCATTACAACGAAGTGCACAAAAGACCTTCAAATGACTGAATGAATCATCCACAGAGCAGTTAGTTCTGTGGCTGCAGCTCAGTTGTGCACAACGATCCCCAAACAGAAACACTGTAATATTTTTTTCTTTCTTCCATCTTTCCTCGTACTGTTTTTTTTGTTTTGTTTTTGGTGGTTTTCAGTCATACCTTTTGCTTATTGCTCGTCAACGTTTGAAAAACATCCATTGCAATTTAACTCATTGTCAAATGAGAAATGGCAGACACGAAAAAACGATAACAGTTCATATTAGAAAAAAAAACGTACATTTTTTGCAGCTCTCGATTGTGGCAAAAAGAATTTTGCCATTGACACTGTCAACTTTCTTGAAAGACAGAGCAAAAAAAGAAGGAAAACCTCGGGTTGCAAAGGTATGTGAACTGCTTCATTTGAAGACGTCGAAAAAGCAGTTTTTATGTGGTTCAGTGATGCTCGTTCAAGAAACATTCCTATAAGTGCACCACTCATTCAAGAAAATGTGAGGTTTGTAAATTCTCTTGGGACCTCACCCAACTAGACAGCATGCCTAAAAGCATCCCGAAGTGCAATCTCCGCGTCTGTACAGGGCAATAGCATATGCTGCATGTCTCCGCCAAAGTAAACAGAAAAGATCTCGATGAGTGATGCAAGGTTAGAAGCACGTACATTCTAAATGCAGATAACAGAATTACTTGGTCACTGACCTGGCCACGAGTGGTAGATCACGCTGCAATAAATAAGTGTGCCGTTCCTGTTTCAAGCTGAATAAAACTGGTTTTGCTAAAGTACTGAGACTCAGCCTCATGTTTTTGGGATGCAAGACAGGGACCCCAATCTTTTATGATTTGCTTCTGTCTCATTGCACCACTGTGAGCCTGCTTTTGACCTGCTATTGCCCTGCCCCAGCAATGGCCAAACAATCTTCCTCAGACCCTGTAATCGCGCTTCGGGATGCACTTCAGTGTGTTGTTCCCGCTGGGTGGGGAGTGTGGGGGTCCCAAAATGTTCAGAAACATCACAATATGAAGAAGAAGAAAAGGATGATTCAGCTTCTGTTTGATAACTGTGCTGCACACAACATGCTTCCACATTTAGATAATGTTCGCATTCAATTCCTCCCACCCAACTGCACAGCAGTGCTTCAACCATTGGATTTGGGCATCATTCACACCCTGAAAAGTGTATTATGGCATTGAAATGCTGATAAAAATTATCGTCAGCATAACTTGTAGGCAGGAGGAGATTAAAATTAACATCAAAGTAGCTATTGAAATGATTGCAAATGCCTGGACACAAGTTAAAGAAAGCCCTATAGTAACAAATACAGAATCCCATTACAACAAAATTTTCATTACAATGAAAGTTGACCATTAACATCACTCACAAGAGCCCACAAAAAATGGCAAATTACCTTCATCAGAGAAGACCAACGGATTACATTACCCACTGTTGCTGCACTTTTAGATATCAGTTATGGATCTGCACATTTTATAGTGCAGATGATTGGGCTTTTCTAAAGTTCTCTAAAGTTAGTTAAAGATGGATACCAAACAGCTTACTGATCTGCCTAAGCAACCACATTGGGAGATTGTAATACAATTCCTGAAACATTATGAAGAAGATCCAAGTGTTTTGGAGCAGATTGTCACTGGAGATGAGACACATGGGCCCCTCACTGTGAGCCAGAAAGCATGAGACAAAGCATGCAGTGGAAACATCCATCTTATCCAGTAAAGAGGAAATTTAAACAATGGCCCTCCAACACGAAATCATGATGCTCTTCATTTGGGACCTGAAGGGTCCTATTCTGGGTCATCTTCAGAAATCGGTGACCAGTGCAACACACTATGCTATTCTTAGAGAGAAAACAACAATTCATAGTGGAAGAGGAAGGCCTCAATAACGGTTGTGCTGCTCCATGACAATGTACATCCTCATGCAGCATCTGCAATGGTGGAAGCAATGCAACTTCTGCGGTTTAGTTATCTTCCATATCCCCCTTACAGCCCTGATCTAGTACCATGCAACTATAACATCTTCGGCCTGCTTAAAGAGGCTACATATAGTTGCAGGATCACCTCTGATGATGAGGATAAGGAAGCAGAGCAGACGTGGATTCAGGAGCAAGTGTAAAGCTTCTTCTTCCAAGGAATGAAGAAGCTGATGGAAAAATACAAGAAGCGCATCGACCTGCAGGGAGACTATGTGCAGAATTAAATAACTTCTGTTCATCTTTTCATAGTTACCGGTACTGATTCTCCCTCGTACAAAATCCAAAGGTCAGTCTCACAAACTGTGGGGGCTAGAACCTTGGTATTGGTCTTAATCCAAATTTATGATCAGGTATGTCCTGCAAATCAAAAAATGTGAGGTATCTGCAATCTTGGCAAACTGATTTGCTCTTGTGGGTTTCTTATGGCAAAGTGATCAGCAAATGAAGTGGCATTGCGGAAAGAGTAAGAAGACCAGCAACATCTGCTAAGCATCAGCCAGATCACAGAGGCCAACGACATAATGAATAACACCATAATGTGAAGGAGACAAAGACAAAACGCAGTACCATCTCCTGAGCATGAAGTGTGGATACAGAAAGCAACAACAAAGATTGAGAAATACATTCAACCAGAAAACCTTGACCTTGGCCTTGATCAAAAGCTTATGACCTGAGAAGTTCTCTAAATTTAAAAATTTTCAGTTAATGGCAATTTAGGGAAACTGACCCACGCTCGTGATTTTATTACCGGAAAGTGACTGGCAAAAGAACTAACATGGTGGAAAGAAAACAAGAGCTGGCGATATCTGTTTTCTTAAATCTGCTTAATCTAATTCAGCACACCATAGAGGCCAATGATGTAATGAAGAACACCATAATAGGAAAAGAAGTAATGTATGAATGACAAAGATGGAGAAATGCTCACAACCGGAGATCTGTGTTTTTCACCAGTAGAAAGTATAATTATATCGACAAACACATATAGAGTACTAATAATACTTAGAAAATTAGAGTGACTTAAAAGTTGATAAAAGCATTACGCATCTATACTAATAAAAGGCAAAGCCCTCACTGACTCACTCACTGACTCATCACTAATTCTCCAACTTCCCGTGTAGGTAGAAGGCTGAAATTTGGCAGGCTCATTCCTTACAGCTTACTTACAAAAGTTGGGCAGGTTTCATTTTGAAATTCTACGCGTAATGGTCATAACTGGAACCTATTTTTCTCCATATACTGTAATAGACGTTAGCTTGATCGATCGTAGGGGCGGAGCTGCATGTGACATCATCACGCCTCCCACGTAATCACGTGAACTGACTGTGACCGCAGTACGTAGAAAAGAAGGAAGAGTTCCCAAGAAGAAAAACACTGAGTACTTTATTTGTGAGATACAAGTTTAATGAGAAGACACAAGGTATAAACGAGACTTTGGATCACTTTGTAACGGAGTTAAAATTGCTGTAGCGAGAAACTTTTAAGTGCCGGGTCTTAGCTAACATTAAATAAAGCCGTGGACATCGCAACATCACACAAGAAAGCAGCTCACGTGAACTGACTGAACACAGTATGAGTGATCACTTCCATACATCAAACCTGTTCAAAAAATCGCATTACACAATTGACAAGGTAGGAAAAGAATATGCTCGGAGTTGAGCTCCACAGCTAACGCAGTCTTGCGGAAGCAACTTCGTCACGCTGCCACCAAATACTCACAGAAAAATCCACAAGTTAATACACACGCTGTCTCTAGAGTTTCACACTCAATGTATTCCTCGCATCCCCTTTATGCCCTCTGATCTCCCATTTCAATTCAGATGCCTCCAATTTCCAGTAAGGCTCTGCTGCGCGATGACAAGTAATAAGTCTCAGGGACAGACCCTACAAAACGATGCCATTGATTTCAGGCAAGATTGCTTTTCTCCTGGACAACTATACGTTGCATTCTCAAGAGTGAGCTCGCAGCTTGTCATATTACAACCGGAGTGCAGCCAGAAACTTTTAAGTGCCGGGTCTTAGCTAACATTAAATAAAGCCGTGGACATTGCAACATCACACAAGAGAGCAGATCACGTGAACTCACTGAATGCAGTACGAGTGATCACTTCCATGCATCAAACCTGTTCAAAAAACGCATTACACAATTGACAAGGTGATGGCTTTATATGTCGTTCGTTTATAAAACAGCGGAGAAGCTGTGTAAAGGCTGTTTCACAAAAAACCAGCGAAGCGCCTTATATGAGCAGGCAGTCAGCTAAAGAAGGGAATCAATAAATACCTATAATCGTAATAAACGAACAAAAATAATGTACAAGCCACGGATTAAATAAAGGAAATGGGTACCTGAACAGTAAAGTAAGTCTCGAATAGTTACACAATAACTATAAGAATCGTAATAAACGAACAATAAAACAGTACAGAACCGCGAAGCAAGGAGAAATGATGGCCTTATATGGCATTCGCTTATAAAGCAGCGGAGAAGCTGTGTGATGACAGCTACACAAAAAAACAGCAGAGTGCCACACTCTGAATGTATTCCTGGCATCACCGTTATACCATCTGATCTACCATTTCAATTAAAATGCCTCAAATTTTCAGTAAGGCTCTGCTTCGTGATGACAATTAATAAGTGTCAGGGCACACCCACAAAAGGTTGCCATTGATTTGAGGCAACATTGCTTTCCTCCTGGACAAAACTATACGTTGCATTCTCAAAAGTAATCTCAGTGCACAGCTTGGTCATATTACAACTAGACTGCTGAACTGACAACGTGGTATACAAAGAGATCCTTAACAGATAGTTATTGGTATATTTTCCCCAGTTTAAAAGGTTTTCTTTTCTTCTTAATAAAAATTTAAAAGCAGATCTTCGCTGCAAAGCGGGATTTTGCTATATACAGTATATATATATGTGGATATATATATATATATATATATATATATATGTTTATATATGTAGATCTGTATATATATGTATATATGTGTCTGTATATATATATATATGTGTATGTATGTATGTGTACAGTATATATATATATATATATATGTATGTGTGTATATATATGTATATTTATCTGTATGTATGTATATATGTATATGTGTGTGCATGTATGTATGTGTTGTCACACACGTGCGCATGGGAGGCAGCTAAAGGGCTTGAGTGAAGGCAGTTCGGAGGCATGCCGGGTGTGGCAGAGTGCACTGACTCTTTTCTCCCTTGCCTGTAGACCATCCCCGGGGGATTTCACCTGGCTCTCCTGACATCACTTCCGGGACTGAGCCAATGGAAGTCGGCCACACCAGCTCCAGTCCCTCAGATGTCACGTCCGGCTATAAACCAATGGTGGAAGACCACGCGCCAGATCCATATGACCTCACTTCCTGCCTCCCCCTTTAAAACCTGCCCCTTTTCCTTTGTTTCCTCAGTCTTGTTCTGACTCAGTTGAATGCACTTCAGTGCTGATTGTTTCGATAAAACGACCTTTGCAGCCAGGATACCACATTATACGGGTGGCTGCCCCAACTCTTTATCTGTCCATGTCTCGTTCTTGTGACAGTGTGTATATGTATATATATGTAGATGTGTACATGTATATATATATAGATATGTGTATATGTAGATATGTTTATATGTATATGTATATATGTTTATATGTGTGTGTGTCTCTGTGTCTGTGTGTGTGTGTGTGTGTATATATATATATATATATATATATATATATATATATATATATATATATATATATATATATATATATATACATGCAACACTCACAACAGTGACAAAACAATTACATTGACAATCATGTTACATTATTTTTAAAATGTTTCCTTTTCTTTTTCATAACTTCTTTAACACACTACTTCTCCGCTACGAAGCGCGGGTATTTTGCTACTTTATTATATAAATGCAGATGTTGTGGAGTCATTAGTTTATTTTTTACTGATAACTACAGGCATTAAGTAACGGAGGGGAGGAAAACAAAAACTCCTGATACTGACAAATATAAATTTGTGGGATCCACAAGAACCTAAGCCAAAAGGCTGCCCAGTCCCTTCAGAACTTTCTATAATTTATTATGTTATATTATACATATATATGCATGAATGTGTAATAGAAAAAAGTTGAGATAATGGATACACATGTACACAGTATGTGTGTAGGTTCAGAGAATAGAATATTAGTTCATGAGAGAACAGATTACAATATTTCGTTCTTCCAATTAAGTGTATAATTTTTAAAATGAGCCTCTAGGCCTTAATATTTTAAATCAAATTAGAAA
>NW_024383726.1:0-18931 GCF_016835505.1 Polypterus senegalus
GGCTTGTTGGTCTAGGGGTATGATTCTCGCTTTGGGTGCGAGAGGTCCGGTTCAAATCCCGGACAAGCCCGTCTTACTTGCTTCGTTTGCGATTCATATCTGAGAGTGTTTAAGTTACGTTTTAGAGATAGTTTCCAATGCTAACCATTCCACGTATCGTTCCAGTCTACTTGATGATTAGGCAAAGCAATGGAACGAGATACAGCAACTGATAAATGTTCATCCCGTTGCCGTCGGCGTTTCTTTCACCAGTACGTGTCAATATCTGCACTGCTTCTTACAGAAATATTTTGGCTTGCATGTCGGTAGAAAAGAGAACTTGCTGACCCTAAACACCCTAAAATACCTGACCAACACAACCATTAAGCCATTTAAGACATGGAAACGAACTGATATATACCTGTTGTTGTTGTTTGCTTCTTCTGGCGCTCCGTCAGCTGCTTCCGCACTTTCAGCAATGAGGAAACAGCTGGTGATCATTTCTTGAAAGAAGTAAAGCTTTTAGGTATGCGGCCAGGAAAGGAAGCAGTAAAGAATTTCCATTTGGAACTGAATTTTTGTCAGGTGTAAATAAAACAAATTCACTTTTCAACTGAAGGATTGAGAGAATGCAGCCTTCCGGGTTTTTGCCTTAAAGCTTCGGTTAAGACGAAAGGAATTCTAACGCCGTTTCAGAAGAGTACCCCTTCAGATTTGGGCTGGAAATAAACCTCAATGAGTTTCAAGGATCCGCTAAGATTTATTTCATGCGTTAGTCTGAAATGTTTCTTTGCGCTTAATTTCGCAACTCTGCCAGCATTTGGAATGTGGAATTGATTTTCTGCAGTTTTCAGAACATTTAATTGTCACGTATGTCAGAAACAAAAAGAATCCAAAGTTCCTTGCGCCTCTGAGAAGCCCTTGATTTCTTTAGAAGTGCATTCCTTCGAAAATTTTGCTTTGAAACACACAATGCAAATCTTGCGGCAATAGCAGCCATACTGCCTAGGAGAATGCCAAAAAGGCCACGCTCAGCCGGCTTGTTGGTCTAGGGGTATGATTCTCGCTTTGGGTGCGAGAGGTCCGGTTCAAATCCCGGACAAGCCCGTCTTACTTGCTCGTTTGCGATTCATATCTGAGAGTGTTTAAGTTACGTTTTAGAGATAGTTTCCAATGATAACCATTCCACGTATCGTTCCAGTCTACTTGATGATTAGGCAAAGCAATGGAACGAGATACAGCAACTGATAAATGTTCATCCCGTTGCCGTCAGCGTTTCTTTCACCAGTACGTGTCAATATCTGCACTGCTTCTTACAGAAATATTTTGGCTTGCATGTCGGTAGAAAAGAGAACTTGCTGACCCTAAACACCCTAAAATACCTGACCAACACAACCATTAAGCCATTTAAGACATGGAAACGAACTGATATATACCTGTTGTTGTTGTTTGCTTCTTCTGGCGCTCCGTCAGCTGCTTCCGCACTTTCAGCAATGAGGAAACAGCTGGTGATCATTCTTGAAAGAAGTAAAGCTTTTCGTATGCGGCCAGGAAAGGAAGCAGTAAAGAATTTCCATTTGGAACTGAATTTTTGTCAGGTGTAAATAAAACAAATTCACTTTTCAACTGAAGGATTGAGAGAATGCAGCCTTCGGGCTTTGCCTTAAAGCTTCGGTTAAGGCGAAAGGAATTCTAACGCCGTTTCAGAAGAGTACCCCTTCAGATTTGGGCTGGAAATAAACCTCAATGAGTTTCAAGGATCCGCTAAGATTTATTTCATGCGTTAGTCTGAAATGTTTCTTTGCGCTTAATTTCGCAACTCTGCCAGCATTTGGAATGTGGAATTGATTTTCTGCAGTTTTCAGAACATTTAATTGTCACGTATGTCAGAAACAAAAGAATCCAAAGTTCCTTGCGCCTCTGAGAAGCCCTTGATTTCTTTAGAAGTACATTCCTTCGAGAAATTTTGCTTTGAAACACACAATGCAAATCTTGCGGCAATAGCAGCCATACTGCCTAGGAGAATGCCAAGAAGGCGCGCGCTCAGCTGGCTTGTTGGTCTAGGGGTATGATTCTCGCTTTGGGTGCGAGAGGTCCCGGGTTCAAATCCCGGACAAGCCCTCCTTCATTTACCCACGTTAACTCTTGTCCTAGTGCTTCAACTCGGTTGCGTTCTTTGCATTACCGGGCAAAGTCTGAGCGACATGCAAACGGTTGTCGACCTATAATAGTTTGCCTCTGTTTTGCGCTTCCACTACCCAAATTGGCCTTAACCCAACGGGAATCATTGCGCCACTCAACACGCAGATTGTAGGCAACCGTTGTCTTCAAGTGTATCCTGTAAAGCCATGAAAAATGAACTCTTGAAATGGGTGATGAGAATTAAAATTCCAAACCCTAAGTGGGACATTAAAAGTGTTCCACATGTGCTGGCTTGTTGGTCTAGGGTATGATTCTCGCTTAGGGTGCGAGAGGTCCGGGTTCAAATCCCGGACAAGCCCGTCTTTGCTTGATCCTTTGCAGTTTGCCTCTTCCGGAAATGGTGGGAATCCCCCCATGAAGCTTCTGAATGGCTTAAGAAAGAGCAACGTCTCGCTTACCAGATGCAGCTGAGAAGAAAACGCACCCGTTCAAAAGCGACAACCTTAAAGGAGCTCCTCTTCCCATTGCTGCCTTTCCTGGTAGGGTTCTTCCTAAAGAACCGCTTTTCCTTGGTGAAACGGCACAAAAGCGATTCCTTACCTGGAATGATTGAAAATAGCTTCATCTGTTCTTCTTGCCGCTGCTGCCTAGAACTTGAAGGAAAACTTTGGCGATTTTGCTGAAAGCAGTGTAAAGCTTCACACAAAGGAAGACAATTCTCTGATGGGATAATTGATTTCTACTTTCAGCGGTCCAATTCCAGAGGTAAAACATCCGTCTGAACCTTAAGTTTTAAAACACTGCGGTCAGGCCCCCAGCTCGATGTTGGCTTGTTGGTCTAGGGGTATGATTCTCGCCGGTGCGTGAGGTCCCGGGTTCAAATCCCGGACAAGCCCGTCTTACTTTCTTCGTTTGCGATTCATATCTGAGAGTGTTTCAGTTACGTTTTAGAGATAGTTTCCAATGCTAACCATTCCACGTACCGTTCCAGTCTACTTGATGATTAGGCAGAGCAATGGAACGAGATACAGCAACTGATCAATGTTCATCCCGCTGCCGTCGGCGTTCCTTTCACCAGTGCGTGCCAATATCTGCACTGCTTCTTACAGAAATATTTTGGCTTGCATGTCGGTAGAAAAGAGAACTTGCTGACACTAAACACCCTAAAATACCTGACCAACACAACCATTAAGCCATTTAAGACATGGAAACGAACTGATATATATCTATTGTTGTTGTTTTCTTCTTCTTGCCGCTCCTTCAGCTGCTTCCGCACTTTCAGCAATTAGGGAACAGCTGGTGATCATTTCTTGAAAGAAGTAAAGCTTTTCGTATGCGGCCAGGAAAGGAAGCAGTAAAGAATTTCCATTTAGAACTGAATTTTTGTCAGGTGTAAATAAAACAAATTCACTTTTCAACTGAAGGATTGAGAGAATGCAGCCTTCCGGGCATTTGCTTTAAAGCTTCGGTTAAGACGAAAGGAATTCTAACGCCGTTTCAGAAGAGTACCCCTTCAGATTTGGGCTGGAAATAAACCTCAATGAGTTTCAAGGATCCGCTAAGATTTATTTCATGCGTTAGTGTGAAATGTTTCTTTGCGCTGAATTTCGCAACTCTGCCAGCATTTGGAATGTGGAATTGATTTTCTACAGTTTTCAGAACATTTAATTGTCACGTATGTCAGAAACAAAAGAACCCAAAGTTCCTTGCGCCTCTGAGAAGCCCTTGATTTCTTTAGAAGTGCATTCCTTCGAGAAATTTTGCTTTGAAACACACAATGCAAATCTTGCGGCAATAGCAGCCATACTGCCTAGGAGAATGCCAAAAAGGCGCGCGCTCAGCCGGCTTGTTGGTCTAGGGGTATGATTCTCGCTTTGGGTGCGAGAGGTCCCGGGTTCAAATCCCGGACAAGCCCGTCTTACTTGCTTCGTTTGCGATTCATATCTGAGAGTGTTTAAGTTACGTTTTAGAGATAGTTTCCAATGATAACCATTCCACGTATCGTTCCAGTCTACTTGATGATTAGGCAAAGCAATGGAACGAGATACAGCAACTGATAAATGTTCATCCCGTTGCCGTCGGCGTTTCTTTCACCAGTACGTGTCAATATCTGCACTGCTTCTTACAGAAATATTTTGGCTTGCATGTCGGTAGAAAAGAGAACTTGCTGACCCTAAACACCCTAAAATACCTGACCAACACAACCATTAAGCCATTTAAGACATGGAAACGAACTGATATATACCTGTTGTTGTTGTTTGCTTCTTCTGGCGCTCCGTCAGCTGCTTCCGCACTTTCAGCAATGAGGAAACAGCTGGTGATCATTTCTTGAAAGAAGTAAAGCTTTTCGTATGCGGCCAGGAAAGGAAGCAGTAAAGAATTTCCATTTGGAACTGAATTTTTGTCAGGTGTAAATAAAACAAATTCACTTTTCAACTGAAGGATTGAGAGAATGCAGCCTTCCGGGTTTTTGCCTTAAAGCTTCGGTTAAGACGAAAGGAATTCTAACGCCGTTTCAGAAGAGTACCCCTTCAGATTTGGGCTGGAAATAAACCTCAATGAGTTTCAAGGATCCGCTAAGATTTATTTCATGCGTTAGTCTGAAATGTTTCTTTGCGCTTAATTTCGCAACTCTGCCAGCATTTGGAATGTGGAATTGATTTTCTGCAGTTTTCAGAACATTTAATTGTCACGTATGTCAGAAACAAAAGAATCCAAAGTTCCTTGCGCCTCTGAGAAGCCCTTGATTTCTTTAGAAGTGCATTCCTTCGAGAAATTTTGCTTTGAAACACACAATGCAAATCTTGCGGCAATAGCAGCCATACTGCCTAGGAGAATGCCAAAAAGCGCGCGCTCAGCCGGCTTGTTGGTCTAGGGGTATGATTCTCGCTTTGGGTGCGAGAGGTCCCGGGTTCAAATCCCGGACAAGCCCGTCTTACTTGCTTCGTTTGCGATTCATATCTGAGAGTGTTTAAGTTACGTTTTAGAGATAGTTTCCAATGATAACCATTCCACGTATCGTTCCAGTCTACTTGATGATTAGGCAAAGCAATGGAACGAGATACAGCAACTGATAAATGTTCATCCCGTTGCCGTCAGCGTTTCTTTCACCAGTGCGTGTCAATATCTGCACTGCTTCTTACAGAAATATTTTGGCTTGCATGTCGGTAGAAAAGAGAACTTGCTGACCCTAAACACCCTAAAATACCTGACCAACACAACCATTAAGCCATTTAAGACATGGAAACGAACTGATATATACCTGTTGTTGTTGTTTGCTTCTTCTGGCCGCTCCGTCAGCTGCTTCCGCACTTTCAGCAATGAGGAAACAGCTGGTGATCATTTCTTGAAAGAAGTAAAGCTTTTCGTATGCGGCCAGGAAAGGAAGCAGTAAAGAATTTCCATTTGGAACTGAATTTTTGTCAGGTGTAAATAAAACAAATTCACTTTTCAACTGAAGGATTGAGAGAATGCAGCCTTCCGGGTTTTTGCCTTAAAGCTTGTTAAGGCGAAAGGAATTCTAACGCCGTTTCAGAAGAGTACCCCTTCAGATTTGGGCTGGAAATAAACCTCAATGAGTTTCAAGGATCCGCTAAGATTTATTTCATGCGTTAGTCTGAAATGTTTCTTTGCGCTTAATTTCGCAACTCTGCCAGCATTTGGAATGTGGAATTGATTTTCTGCAGTTTTCAGAACATTTAATTGTCACGTATGTCAGAAACAAAAGAATCCAAAGTTCCTTGCGCCTCTGAGAAGCCCTTGATTTCTTTAGAAGTACATTCCTTCGAGAAATTTTGCTTTGAAACACACAATGCAAATCTTGCGGCAATAGCAGCCATACTGCCTAGGAGAATGCCAAGAAAGCGGCGCTCAGCCGGCTTGTTGGTCTAGGGGTATGATTCTCGCTTTGGGTGCGAGAGGTCCCGGGTTCAAATCCCGGACAAGCCCTCCTTCATTTACCCACGTTAACTCTTGTCCTAGTGCTTCAACTCGGTTGCGTTCTTTGCATTACGGGCAAAGTCTGAGCGACATGCAAAGCGGTTGTCGACCTATAATAGTTTGCCTCTGTTTTGCGCTTCCACTACCCAAATTGGCCTTAACCCAACGGGAATCATTGCGCCACTCAACACGCAGATTGTAGGCAACCGTTGTCTTCAAGTGTATCCTGTAAAGCCATGAAAAATGAACTCTTGAAATGGGTGATGAGAATTAAAATTCCAAACCCTAAGTGGGACATTAAAAGTGTTCCACATGTGCTGGCTTGTTGGTCTAGGGGTATGATTCTCGCTTAGGGTGCGAGAGGTCCCGGGTTCAAATCCCGGACAAGCCCGTCTTTGCTTGATCCTTTGCAGTTTGCCTCTTCCGGAAATGGTGGGAATCCCCCCATGAAGCTTCTGAATGGCTTAAGAAAGGCGTTGCTCCCGTCTCGCTTACCAGATGCAGCTGAGAAGAAAACGCACCCGTTCAAAAGCGACAACCTTAAAGGAGCTCCTCTTCCCATTGCTGCCTTTCCTGGTAGGGTTCTTCCTAAAGAACCGCTTTTCCTTGGTGAAACGGCACAAAACGATTCCTTACCTGGAAT
Source organism: Polypterus senegalus (assembly GCF_016835505.1). Taxonomy (NCBI): domain Eukaryota; kingdom Metazoa; phylum Chordata; class Cladistia; order Polypteriformes; family Polypteridae; genus Polypterus; species Polypterus senegalus. The sequence continues at coordinate 6,704 of NW_024383726.1, forward strand.
GATTGAAAATAGCTTCATCTGTTCTTCTTGCCGCTGCTGCCTAGAACTTGAAGGAAAACTTTGGCGATTTTGCTGAAAGCAGTGTAAAGCTTCACACAAAGGAAGACAATTCTCTGATGGGATAATTGATTTCTACTTTCAGCGGTCCAATTCCAGAGGTAAAACATCCGTACGAACCTTAAGTTTTAAAACACTGCCGGTCAGGCCCCCCGCAGCTCGATGTTGGCTTGTTGGTCTAGGGGGATGATTCTTGCTTCGGGTGCGAGAGGTCCGGTTCAAATCCCGGACAAGCCCGTCTTTACTTGATCCTTTGCGATTCATATCTGAGAGTGTTTCAGTTACGTTTTAGAGATAGTTTCCAATGCTAACCATTCCACGTACGTTCCAGTCTACTTGATGATTAGGCAGAGCAATAGGCAAAGCAATGGAACGAGATACAGCAACTGATCAATGTTCATCCCGCTGCCGTCGGCGTTCCTTTCACCAGTACGTGCCAATATCTGCACTGCTTCTTACAGAAATATTTTGGCTTGCATGTCGGTAGAAAAGAGAACTTGCTGACACTAAACACCCTAAAATACCTGACCAACACAACCATTAAGCCATTTAAGACATGGAAACGAACTGATATATATCTATTGTTGTTGTTTTCTTCTTCTTGCCGCTCCTTCAGCTGCTTCCGCACTTTCAGCAATTAGGGAACAGCTGGTGATCATTTCTTGAAAGAAGTAAAGCTTTTCGTATGCGGCCAGGAAAGGAAGCAGTAAAGAATTTCCATTTAGAACTGAATTTTTGTCAGGTGTAAATAAAACAAATTCACTTTTCAACTGAAGGATTGAGAGAATGCAGCCTTCCGGGCATTTGCTTTAAAGCTTCGGTTAAGACGAAAGGAATTCTAACGCCGTTTCAGAAGAGTACCCCTTCAGATTTGGGCTGGAAATAAACCTCAATGAGTTTCAAGGATCCGCTAAGATTTATTTCATGCGTTAGTCTGAAATGTTTCTTTGCGCTTAATTTCGCAACTCTGCCAGCATTTGGAATGTGGAATTGATTTTCTGCAGTTTTCAGAACATTTAATTGTCACGTATGTCAGAAACAAAAGAATCCAAAGTTCCTTGCGCCTCTGAGAAGCCCTTGATTTCTTTAGAAGTGCATTCCTTCGAAAATTTTGCTTTGAAACACACAATGCAAATCTTGCGGCAATAGCAGCCATACTGCCTAGGAGAATGCCAAAAAGGCACGCGCTCAGCCGGCTTGTTGGTCTAGGGGTATGATTCTCGCTTTGGGTGCGAGAGGTCCCGGGTTCAAATCCCGGACAAGCCCGTCTTACTTGCTTCGTTTGCGATTCATATCTGAGAGTGTTTAAGTTACGTTTTAGAGATAGTTTCCAATGATAACCATTCCACGTATCGTTCCAGTCTACTTGATGATTAGGCAAAGCAATGGAACGAGATACAGCAACTGATAAATGTTCATCCCGTTGCCGTCAGCGTTTCTTTCACCAGTACGTGTCAATATCTGCACTGCTTCTTACAGAAATATTTTGGCTTGCATGTCGGTAGAAAAGAGAACTTGCTGACCCTAAACACCCTAAAATACCTGACCAACACAACCATTAAGCCATTTAAGACATGGAAACGAACTGATATATACCTGTTGTTGTTGTTTGCTTCTTCTGGCGCTCCGTCAGCTGCTTCCGCACTTTCAGCAATGAGGAAACAGCTGGTGATCATTTCTTGAAAGAAGTAAAGCTTTTCGTATGCGGCCAGGAAAGGAAGCAGTAAAGAATTTCCATTTGGAACTGAATTTTTGTCAGGTGTAAATAAAACAAATTCACTTTTCAACTGAAGGATTGAGAGAATGCAGCCTTCCGGGTTTTTGCCTTAAAGCTTCGGTTAAGACGAAAGGAATTCTAACGCCGTTTCAGAAGAGTACCCCTTCAGATTTGGGCTGGAAATAAACCTCAATGAGTTTCAAGGATCCGCTAAGATTTATTTCATGCGTTAGTCTGAAATGTTTCTTTGCGCTTAATTTCGCAACTCTGCCAGCATTTGGAATGTGGAATTGATTTTCTGCAGTTTTCAGAACATTTAATTGTCACGTATGTCAGAAACAAAAGAATCCAAAGTTCCTTGCGCCTCTGAGAAGCCCTTGATTTCTTTAGAAGTACATTCCTTCGAGAAATTTTGCTTTGAAACACACAATGCAAATCTTGCGGCAATAGCAGCCATACTGCCTAGGAGAATGCCAAGAAAGCGCGCGCAGCAGCTTGTTGGTCTAGGGGTATGATTCTCGCTTTGGGTGCGAGAGGTCCGGTTCAAATCCCGGACAAGCCCTCCTTCATTTACCCACGTTAACTCTTGTCCTAGTGCTTCAACTCGGTTGCGTTCTTTGCATTACGGGCAAAGTCTGAGCGACATGCAAAGCGGTTGTCGACCTATAATAGTTTGCCTCTGTTTTGCGCTTCCACTACCCAAATTGGCCTTAACCCAACGGGAATCATTGCGCCACTCAACACGCAGATTGTAGGCAACCGTTGTCTTCAAGTGTATCCTGTAAAGCCATGAAAAATGAACTCTTGAAATGGGTGATGAGAATTAAAATTCCAAACCCTAAGTGGGACATTAAAAGTGTTCCACATGTGCTGGCTTGTTGGTCTAGGGGTATGATTCTCGCTTAGGGTGCGAGAGGTCCCGGGTTCAAATCCCGGACAAGCCCGTCTTTGCTTGATCCTTTGCAGTTTGCCTCTTCCGGAAATGGTGGGAATCCCCCCATGAAGCTTCTGAATGGCTTAAGAAAGGCGTTGCTCCCGTCTCGCTTACCAGATGCAGCTGAGAAGAAAACGCACCCGTTCAAAAGCGACAACCTTAAAGGAGCTCCTCTTCCCATTGCTGCCTTTCCTGGTAGGGTTCTTCCTAAAGAACCGCTTTTCCTTGGTGAAACGGCACAAAACGATTCCTTACCTGGAATGATTGAAAATAGCTTCATCTGTTCTTCTTGCCGCTGCTGCCTAGAACTTGAAGGAAAACTTTGGCGATTTTGCTGAAAGCAGTGTAAAGCTTCACACAAAGGAAGACAATTCTCTGATGGGATAATTGATTTCTACTTTCAGCGGTCCAATTCCAGAGGTAAAACATCCGTCGAACCTTAAGTTTTAAAACACTGCCGGTCAGGCCCCGCAGCTCGATGTTGGCTTGTTGGTCTAGGGGTATGATTCTCGCCGGTGCGTGAGGTCCCGGGTTCAAATCCCGGACAAGCCCGTCTTACTTTCTTCGTTTGCGATTCATATCTGAGAGTGTTTCAGTTACGTTTTAGAGATAGTTTCCAATGCTAACCATTCCACGTACCGTTCCAGTCTACTTGATGATTAGGCAGAGCAATGGAACGAGATACAGCAACTGATCAATGTTCATCCCGCTGCCGTCGGCGTTCCTTTCACCAGTACGTGCCAATATCTGCACTGCTTCTTACAGAAATATTTTGGCTTGCATGTCGGTAGAAAAGAGAACTTGCTGACACTAAACACCCTAAAATACCTGACCAACACAACCATTAAGCCATTTAAGACATGGAAACGAACTGATATATATCTATTGTTGTTGTTTTCTTCTTCTTGCCGCTCCTTCAGCTGCTTCCGCACTTTCAGCAATTAGGGAACAGCTGGTGATCATTTCTTGAAAGAAGTAAAGCTTTTCGTATGCGGCCAGGAAAGGAAGCAGTAAAGAATTTCCATTTAGAACTGAATTTTTGTCAGGTGTAAATAAAACAAATTCACTTTTCAACTGAAGGATTGAGAGAATGCAGCCTTCCGGGCATTTGCTTTAAAGCTTCGGTTAAGACGAAAGGAATTCTAACGCCGTTTCAGAAGAGTACCCCTTCAGATTTGGGCTGGAAATAAACCTCAATGAGTTTCAAGGATCCGTGAAGATTGATTTTATGCGTTAGTGTGAAATGTTTCTTTGCGCTGAATTTCTCAACTCTGCCAGCATTTGGAATGTGGAATTGATTTTCTACAGTTTTCAGAACATTTAATTGTCACGTATGTCAGAAACAAAAAGAACCCAAAGTTCCTTGCGCCTCTGAGAAGCCCTTGATTTCTTTAGAAGTGCATTCCTTCGAGAAATTTTGCTTTGAAACACACAATGCAAATCTTGCGGCAATAGCAGCCATACTGCCTAGGAGAATGCCAAAAAGGCGCTCAGCGGCTTGTTGGTCTAGGGGTATGATTCTCGCTTTGGGTGCGAGAGGTCCCGGGTTCAAATCCCGGACAAGCCCGTCTTACTTGCTTCGTTTGCGATTCATATCTGAGAGTGTTTAAGTTACGTTTTAGAGATAGTTTCCAATGATAACCATTCCACGTATCGTTCCAGTCTACTTGATGATTAGGCAAAGCAATGGAACGAGATACAGCAACTGATAAATGTTCATCCCGTTGCCGTCGGCGTTTCTTTCACCAGTACGTGTCAATATCTGCACTGCTTCTTACAGAAATATTTTGGCTTGCATGTCGGTAGAAAAGAGAACTTGCTGACCCTAAACACCCTAAAATACCTGACCAACACAACCATTAAGCCATTTAAGACATGGAAACGAACTGATATATACCTGTTGTTGTTGTTTGCTTCTTCTGGCGCTCCGTCAGCTGCTTCCGCACTTTCAGCAATGAGGAAACAGCTGGTGATCATTTCTTGAAAGAAGTAAAGCTTTTCGTATGCGGCCAGGAAAGGAAGCAGTAAAGAATTTCCATTTGGAACTGAATTTTTGTCAGGTGTAAATAAAACAAATTCACTTTTCAACTGAAGGATTGAGAGAATGCAGCCTTCCGGGTTTTTGCCTTAAAGCTTCGGTTAAGACGAAAGGAATTCTAACGCCGTTTCAGAAGAGTACCCCTTCAGATTTGGGCAAATAAACCTCAATGAGTTTCAAGGATCCGCTAAGATTTATTTCATGCGTTAGTCTGAAATGTTTCTTTGCGCTTAATTTCGCAACTCTGCCAGCATTTGGAATGTGGAATTGATTTTCTGCAGTTTTCAGAACATTTAATTGTCACGTATGTCAGAAACAAAAAGAATCCAAAGTTCCTTGCGCCTCTGAGAAGCCCTTGATTTCTTTAGAAGTGCATTCCTTCGAAAATTTTGCTTAGAAACACACAATGCAAATCTTGCGGCAATAGCAGCCAAACTGCCTAGGAGAATGCCAAAAGCGCGCTCAGCCGGCTTGTTGGTCTAGGGGTATGATTCTCGCTTTGGGTGCGAGAGGTCCCGGGTTCAAATCCCGGACAAGCCCGTCTTACTTGCTTCGTTTGCGATTCATATCTGAGAGTGTTTAAGTTACGTTTTAGAGATAGTTTCCAATGATAACCATTCCGTATCGTTCCAGTCTACTTGATGATTAGGCAAAGCAATGGAACGAGATACAGCAACTGATAAATGTTCATCCCGTTGCCGTCAGCGTTTCTTTCACCAGTCCGTGTCAATATCTGCACTGCTTCTTACAGAAATATTTTGGCTTGCATGTCGGTAGAAAAGAGAACTTGCTGACCCTAAACACCCTAAAATACCTGACCAACACAACCATTAAGCCATTTAAGACATGGAAACGAACTGATATATACCTGTTGTTGTTGTTTGCTTCTTCTGGCGGCCCCGTCAGCTGCCTCCGCACTTTCAGCAATGAGGAAACAGCTGGTGATCATTTCTTGAAAGAAGTAAAGCTTTTCGTATGCGGCCAGGAAAGGAAGCAGTAAAGAATTTCCATTTGGAACTGAATTTTTGTCAGGTGTAAATAAAACAAATTCACTTTTCAACTGAAGGATTGAGAGAATGCAGCCTTCGGGTTTTGCCTTAAAGCTTCGGTTAAGACGAAAGGAATTCTAACGCCGTTTCAGAAGAGTACCCCTTCAGATTTGGGCTGGAAATAAACCTCAATGAGTTTCAAGGATCCGCTAAGATTTATTTCATGCGTTAGTCTGAAATGTTTCTTTGCGCTTAATTTCGCAACTCTGCCAGCATTTGGAATGTGGAATTGATTTTCTGCAGTTTTCAGAACATTTAATTGTCACGTATGTCAGAAACAAAAAGAATCCAAAGTTCCTTGCGCCTCTGAGAAGCCCTTGATTTCTTTAGAAGTACATTCCTTCGAGAAATTTTGCTTTGAAACACACAATGCAAATCTTGCGGCAATAGCAGCCATACTGCCTAGGAGAATGCCAAAAAGGCGCGCTCAGCCGGCTTGTTGGTCTAGGGTATGATTCTCGCTTTGGGTGCGAGAGGTCCCGGGTTCAAATCCCGGACAAGCCCTCCTTCATTTACCCACGTTAACTCTTGTCCTAGTGCTTCAACTCGGTTGCGTTCTTTGCATTACGGGCAAAGTCTGCGACATGCAAAACGGTTGTCGACCTATAATAGTTTGCCTCTGTTTTGCGCTTCCACTACCCAAATTGGCCTTAACCCAACGGGAATCATTGCGCCACTCAACACGCAGATTGTAGGCAACCGTTGTCTTCAAGTGTATCCTGTAAAGCCATGAAAAATGAACTCTTGAAATGGGTGATGAGAATTAAAATTCCAAACCCTAAGTGGGACATTAAAAGTGTTCCACATGTGCTGGCTTGTTGGTCTAGGGGTATGATTCTCGCTTAGGGTGCGAGAGGTCCCGGGTTCAAATCCCGGACAAGCCCGTCTTTGCTTGATCCTTTGCAGTTTGCCTCTTCCGGAAATGGTGGGAATCCCCCCATGAAGCTTCTGAATGGCTTAAGAAAGGCGTTGCTCCCGTCTCGCTTACCAGATGCAGCTGAGAAGAAAACGCACCCGTTCAAAAGCGACAACCTTAAAGGAGCTCCTCTTCCCATTGCTGCCTTTCCTGGTAGGGTTCTTCCTAAAGAACCGCTTTTCCTTGGTGAAACGGCACAAAACGATTCCTTACCTGGAATGATTGAAAATAGCTTCATCTGTTCTTCTTGCCGCTGCTGCCTAGAACTTGAAGGAAAACTTTGGCGATTTTGCTGAAAGCAGTGTAAAGCTTCACACAAAGGAAGACAATTCTCTGATGGGATAATTGATTTCTACTTTCAGCGGTCCAATTCCAGAGGTAAAACATCCGTATGAACCTTAAGTTTTAAAACACTGCCGGTCAGGCCCCCCGCAGCTCGATGTTGGCTTGTTGGTCTAGGGGTATGATTCTCGCTTCGGGTGCGTGAGGTCCCGGGTTCAAATCCCGGACAAGCCCGTCTTACTTTCTTCGTTTGCGATTCATATCTGAGAGTGTTTCAGTTACGTTTTAGAGATAGTTTCCAATGCTAACCATTCCACGTACCGTTCCAGTCTACTTGATGATTAGGCAGAGCAATGGAACGAGATACAGCAACTGATCAATGTTCATCCCGCTGCCGTCGGCGTTCCTTTCACCAGTACGTGCCAATATCTGCACTGCTTCTTACAGAAATATTTTGGCTTGCATGTCGGTAGAAAAGAGAACTTGCTGACACTAAACACCCTAAAATACCTGACCAACACAACCATTAAGCCATTTAAGACATGGAAACGAACTGATATATATCTATTGTTGTTGTTTTCTTCTTCTTGCCGCTCCTTCAGCTGCTTCCGCACTTTCAGCAATTAGGGAACAGCTGGTGATCATTTCTTGAAAGAAGTAAAGCTTTTCGTATGCGGCCAGGAAAGGAAGCAGTAAAGAATTTCCATTTAGAACTGAATTTTTGTCAGGTGTAAATAAAACAAATTCACTTTTCAACTGAAGGATTGAGAGAATGCAGCCTTCCGGGCATTTGCTTTAAAGCTTCGGTTAAGACGAAAGGAATTCTAACGCCGTTTCAGAAGAGTACCCCTTCAGATTTGGGCTGGAAATAAACCTCAATGAGTTTCAAGGATCTAAGATTTATTTCATGCGTTAGTCTGAAATGTTTCTTTGCGCTGAATTTCGCAACTCTGCCAGCATTTGGAATGTGGAATTGATTTTCTGCAGTTTTCAGAACATTTAATTGTCACGTATGTCAGAAACAAAAAAATCCAAAGTTCCTTGCGCCTCTGAGAAGCCCTTGATTTCTTTAGAAGTGCATTCCTTCGAAAATTTTGCTTTGAAAAACACAATGCAAATCTTGCGGCAATAGCAGCCATACTGCCTAGGAGAATGCCAAAAGCGCGCTCAGCGGCTTGTTGGTCTAGGGGTATGATTCTCGCTTTGGGTGCGAGAGGTCCCGGGTTCAAATCCCGGACAAGCCCGTCTTACTTGCTTCGTTTGCGATTCATATCTGAGAGTGTTTAAGTTACGTTTTAGAGATAGTTTCCAATGATAACCATTCCACGTATCGTTCCAGTCTACTTGATGATTAGGCAAAGCAATGGAACGAGATACAGCAACTGATAAATGTTCATCCCGTTGCCGTCAGCGTTTCTTTCACCAGTACGTGTCAATATCTGCACTGCTTCTTACAGAAATATTTTGGCTTGCATGTCGGTAGAAAAGAGAACTTGCTGACCCTAAACACCCTAAAATACCTGACCAACACAACCATTAAGCCATTTAAGACATGGAAACGAACTGATATATACCTGTTGTTGTTGTTTGCTTCTTCTGGCGCTCCGTCAGCTGCTTCCGCACTTTCAGCAATGAGGAAACAGCTGGTGATCATTTCTTGAAAGAAGTAAAGCTTTTCGTATGCGGCCAGGAAAGGAAGCAGTAAAGAATTTCCATTTGGAACTGAATTTTTGTCAGGTGTAAATAAAACAAATTCACTTTTCAACTGAAGGATTGAGAGAATGCAGCCTTCCGGGTTTTTGCCTTAAAGCTTCGGTTAAGACGAAAGGAATTCTAACGCCGTTTCAGAAGAGTACCCCTTCAGATTTGGGCTGGAAATAAACCTCAATGAGTTTCAAGGATCCGCTAAGATTTATTTCATGCGTTAGTCTGAAATGTTTCTTTGCGCTTAATTCGCAACTCTGCCAGCATTTGGAATGTGGAATTGATTTTCTGCAGTTTTCAGAACATTTAATTGTCACGTATGTCAGAAACAAAAGAATCCAAAGTTCCTTGCGCCTCTGAGAAGCCCTTGATTTCTTTAGAAGTACATTCCTTCGAGAAATTTTGCTTTGAAACACACAATGCAAATCTTGCGGCAATAGCAGCCATACTGCCTAGGAGAATGCCAAAAAGGCGCGCGCTCAGCCGGCTTGTTGGTCTAGGGGATGATTCTCGCTTTGGGTGCGAGAGGTCCCGGTTCAAATCCCGGACAAGCCCTCCTTAGTTTGCCTCTGTTTTGCGCTTCCACTACCCAAATTGGCCTTAACCCAACGGGAATCATTGCGCCACTCAACACGCAGATTGTAGGCAACCGTTGTCTTCAAGTGTATCCTGTAAAGCCATGAAAAATGAACTCTTGAAATGGGTGATGAGAATTAAAATTCCAAACCCTAAGTGGGACATTAAAAGTGTTCCACATGTGCTGGCTTGTTGGTCTAGGGGTATGATTCTCGCTTAGGGTGCGAGAGGTCCCGGGTTCAAATCCCGGACAAGCCCGTCTTTGCTTGATCCTTTGCAGTTTGCCTCTTCCGGAAATGGTGGGAATCCCCCCATGAAGCTTCTGAATGGCTTAAGAAAGGCGTTGCTCCCGTCTCGCTTACCAGATGCAGCTGAGAAGAAAACGCACCCGTTCAAAAGCGACAACCTTAAAGGAGCTCCTCTTCCCATTGCTGCCTTTCCTGGTAGGGTTCTTCCTAAAGAACCGCTTTTCCTTGGTGAAACGGCACAAAACGATTCCTTACCTGGAATGATTGAAAATAGCTTCATCTGTTCTTCTTGCCGCTGCTGCCTAGAACTTGAAGGAAAACTTTGGCGATTTTGCTGAAAGCAGTGTAAAGCTTCACACAAAGGAAGACAATTCTCTGATGGGATAATTGATTTCTACTTTCAGCGGTCCAATTCCAGAGGTAAAACATCCGTATGAACCTTAAGTTTTAAAACACTGCCGGTCAGGCCCCCAGCTCGATGTTGGCTTGTTGGTCTAGGGGTATGATTCTCGCCGGTGCGTGAGGTCCGGTTCAAATCCCGGACAAGCCCGTCTTACTTTCTTCGTTTGCGATTCATATCTGAGAGTGTTTCAGTTACGTTTTAGAGATAGTTTCCAATGCTAACCATTCCACGTACCGTTCCAGTCTACTTGATGATTAGGCAGAGCAATGGAACGAGATACAGCAACTGATCAATGTTCATCCCGCTGCCGTCGGCGTTCCTTTCACCAGTACGTGCCAATATCTGCACTGCTTCTTACAGAAATATTTTGGCTTGCATGTCGGTAGAAAAGAGAACTTGCTGACACTAAACACCCTAAAATACCTGACCAACACAACCATTAAGCCATTTAAGACATGGAAACGAACTGATATATATCTATTGTTGTTGTTTTCTTCTTCTTGCCGCTCCTTCAGCTGCTTCCGCACTTTCAGCAATTAGGGAACAGCTGGTGATCATTTCTTGAAAGAAGTAAAGCTTTTCGTATGCGGCCAGGAAAGGAAGCAGTAAAGAATTTCCATTTAGAACTGAATTTTTGTCAGGTGTAAATAAAACAAATTCACTTTTCAACTGAAGGATTGAGAGAATGCAGCCTTCCGGGCATTTGCTTTAAAGCTTCGGTTAAGACGAAAGGAATTCTAACGCCGTTTCAGAAGAGTACCCCTTCAGATTTGGGCTGGAAATAAACCTCAATGAGTTTCAAGGATCCGCTAAGATTTATTTCATGCGTTAGTCTGAAATGTTTCTTTGCGCTGAATTTCGCAACTCTGCCAGCATTTGGAATGTGGAATTGATTTTCTGCAGTTTTCAGAACATTTAATTGTCACGTATGTCAGAAACAAAAAGAATCCAAAGTTCCTTGCGCCTCTGAGAAGCCCTTGATTTCTTTAGAAGTGCATTCCTTCGAGAAATTTTGCTTTGAAACACACAATGCAAATCTTGCGGCAATAGCAGCCATACTGCCTAGGAGAATGCCAAAAAGGCGCGCGCTCAGCCGGCTTGTTGGTCTAGGGGTATGATTCTCGCTTTGGGTGCGAGAGGTCCCGGGTTCAAATCCCGGACAAGCCCGTCTTACTTGCTTCGTTTGCGATTCATATCTGAGAGTGTTTAAGTTACGTTTTAGAGATAGTTTCCAATGATAACCATTCCACGTATCGTTCCAGTCTACTTGATGATTAGGCAAAGCAATGGAGCGAGATACAGCAACTGATAAATGTTCATCCCGTTGCCGTCAGCGTTTCTTTCACCAGTACGTGTCAATATCTGCACTGCTTCTTACAGAAATATTTTGGCTTGCATGTCGGTAGAAAAGAGAACTTGCTGACCCTAAACACCCTAAAATACCTGACCAACACAACCATTAAGCCATTTAAGACATGGAAACGAACTGATATATACCTGTTGTTGTTGTTTGCTTCTTCTGGCGCTCCGTCAGCTGCTTCCGCACTTTCAGCAATGAGGAAACAGCTGGTGATCATTTCTTGAAAGAAGTAAAGCTTTTCGTATGCGGCCAGGAAAGGAAGCAGTAAAGAATTTCCATTTGGAACTGAATTTTTGTCAGGTGTAAATAAAACAAATTCACTTTTCAACTGAAGGATTGAGAGAATGCAGCCTTACGGGTTTTGCCTTAAAGCTTCGGTTAAGACGAAAGGAATTCTAACGCCGTTTCAGAAGAGTACCCCTTCAGATTTGGGCTGGAAATAAACCTCAATGAGTTTCAAGGATCCGCTAAGATTTATTTCATGCGTTAGTCTGAAATGTTTCTTTGCGCTTAATTTCGCAACTCTGCCAGCATTTGGAATGTGGAATTGATTTTCTGCAGTTTTCAGAACATTTAATTGTCACGTATGTCAGAAACAAAAAGAATCCAAAGTTCCTTGCGCCTCTGAGAAGCCCTTGATTTCTTTAGAAGTACATTCCTTCGAGAAATTTTGCTTTGAAACACACAATGCAAATCTTGCGGCAATAGCAGCCATACTGCCTAGGAGAATGCCAAGAAAGGCGCGCGCTCAGCCGGCTTGTTGGTCTAGGGTATGATTCTCGCTTTCCCAAATTGGCCTTAACCCAGCGGGAATCATTGCGCCACTCAACACGCAGATTGTAGGCAACCGTTGTCTTCAAGTGTATCCTGTAAAGCCATGAAAAATGAACTCTTGAAATGGGTGATGAGAATTAAAATTCCAAACCCTAAGTGGGACATTAAAG
>NW_024383727.1:0-19611 GCF_016835505.1 Polypterus senegalus
AGCTGTACAGCAACTGATTGGAAAGCCCTATGGCGGGCTTTGTTGAGAGTGCAGATGATTATAGGGATACAGTATCTACCGTGGAGAACATTTATAGCACCTGCTACCTCAGCCATGCGCAGACTATTTGAACCTCTCCCATTCAGCAATCACTTCAGAGCCTTTCTTGCACGAACCTCGAGGTTCAGAAACAATTTCATCTCAAGAGCTATAAACAAACTCAATCAGTTCATCAAGTGCACCTGGTAGAAATGTGTGTTTTAATAAGTACAATTACCTCATTGTAAACTTACATTACAGTTGTAATATTGCACAACCTGAGACACTTTATGAACCATTTGCACTATTTGAAGTATATGTACATTTATATTGTACTTATGCTTTCATATTGTATATATTTTCATTGATTTTATCATATTATTATTGTTATTTTATAATTTTATAGGAAAATACGTTTATGGACGATTTGCAAATTGAATTTCATTGTACCATGCAATAACAATAAAGGAATTTAAATCAATTCAATAGAAGACAGCACATATTTACAGATGATGACGACTGGCTTCAAGAGCTATCTTCTTGGAGCTCTTGATGTCATTTTATGATGAAATGCATTAAAGTATGGATATTACATTATATGGATACATTTTTAACTTCATTTAAATAATGTATACTGTTAATAATGAAACGTATCGGCATGGTGGCACAGTAGTAGCGATCAGCTGGCCTTCCATGGATTGGTCCTGCCTTATTCTGTATGCTTGCTGGGACTGGATAAATAGATGGATGGAATAATTAAACAAGTACTACTAAGATTTTTCAATGTTTTGAAGAAGCTGCATTCTAAGCTTACAGATGGTCTGACATTTATTAAGGAGCTTAGAAATAATTTTATCAAGGGCTGCACACATCCCAGTAAGCATCTTGTGGGATGCAGGAACAATCTCTGGATGGGGCTCCAGCTCATTGTTTCCACTGTGCCACCATGCCCCCATGTTTAATACATGCTTCAATTGATTTCATCATGAAAATGATATCAAGTATACATCTTAGAATTCAAATTGTTCAGAGACCTGTAATATCATGAATGTAATGTGTTCTGTGTCCTGTTGGCATAAGAGAAGGCCCATTTAAGAAGCACGTAGTGATTCACACACATAGGGCACATAGAAGAACACATATAATACGAAGCATTTAATGTGCTGTTTTAGTTGAGATGTAGATGTAGATGATGAAATCTGAGAAGCTCTAGTAAATTTAACATTGATTTTAAGATTAAGTTTATGACGTTCTACTTTAATGTTAAAATTATGAGATTAAAGTGGACATTTCAACCTTTTTTTTCCACTGTGTTCCAATTTTTTTTTCTTTTCTCTGTACCCTAATACACTTCCATAAGAACACTCAGACGGTGGGTTACGACTCACCTTTTCACAAGGACTTTGATATCTGACCACTTCTTTTTTATTTTGGGCACTGTGCGACTTTTTGAACTTGAACTTTCGAGTGTCTCCACCACTCTGTATCACTCGATCAACTTCCTTTTGTTGTTTATACCACTGCTTATGCCAACAAATAGTGTGTTTTTCCAATTCGCAATTGCTGAAATTTTTTCACATGCTTTTTCCATTGCCAAACACCGAACAGGTAATTTGATATTTATATTTATTTGCATATTAAAACATGCAAAATTCTGGGAGGAGATGGTAGGATGGCAGGCATGTGCTCGTGTGTTATGTTTCAAGCTGACTGGGATTTATGGAGTTGAAGTGCGTGGAAGTTGGCTTATGCACGGTTTTGTGCATCTGAATTTTTTTGTGTGTATGCACATTTCCACTTTTGTCCTTACAAAATGTTTTAGTGTGATTACAGGTTCAATCACAGTGACCCACACTTACACTTGGGCTAATTTATTATCCAATAAATCTAACTTGTATGTCTTTTCAGACAGCTGGGAGGAAGCCGGAGTACCCAAAGGAAAGTACAGTATATATATGGATGGAAACACCACATGGACTACATCAGGGCATGAGGTTCAAACCCATTGTACTGGATCCATAAAGTAGTAGCTAACCATCATGCCACCAGGCTTCCCATGTTTACAATGACACAAATAAAAATTAGTGAACTTAATAAAGAAGTATATTGATGTTTATAGGAATTATATTGAAAAATAAAACTTTGAATTTACTGGTATTTCTCTCAATAGAGGGGCTCAGAATCTTTTGATTCCCCTTCGTATGTGTGGGAATTAAATACTGACCCCATTTTAGTGTATGTTTTCCTCTGAGTTGAAAACTAGATTACACTTAATGCTGTCAGGATAGTTTCAGGCTTCTCAAAACCCCGAACTGGAATGATCAGGATCCAAGAAAATACATATGGATAGATACATAATTTTTATGTTATCTACTGCAAGGGTAGACAACCTAATTCTGCTATTCTGAGGTTAATAATAAACAAGGTTAGGTGGTAGGTGAGCTCCCATTAGTGAGAATGGAATTGTATGTGACTGAGACATGTAGTGGACTGACATACCATCAAAATTTGGTTTCTGCCCTGCATACAAGTCAGTAAATCTCTGTGAAGGAAAAAGAAAATATGGAAATTATCTGAATGAATAGAAACCCCCTTCACATCACTTTGCATTCCTTGTGAGGTGTCACAATTTAAATAGACAGGTTTTTCAACAGATAATTGTATCTCAAAATATATTTTGTCTTTTTTAAGGAATCCAAGATTGAATATTTGAGAAAATACCAGTCATCCAGGCTAGGGCCATATAAAAGCAGTGTTAAAATGTATTCTTTTAAGAGCTAAAGAAATTCCAAAGATAAAAAACAAAAAAAGCATAAATTTTCTAATGACAGCATTTTCTTTTTTAATGATACTCTGGCTAAGTTTCTTTTACTTACGATCAAGTAGTGCCAAAATATAGTGTGTATATTTTTCACATTTGACATAATTAGTCAGTTGAAAATATATGAGATGGTGCCTTGTCACACAAAGAAAAGAAAGTGAACAGAGACCAAGTGTACTTTGCCAGTGTCAAGTTTCTGCATCATTTTTTCACCCTATCTAATTACACAGCTCACTTTCAAGTAACTCTCATTGCTTAGATGCCACTATAGGTGATTGTTTCGGAACAGAATGATTTTGAATGCTGAAACTATCGGGCATACCAGTAAATAGGTAAAAATCACTTAAGAGAAGAGTTTTACAAGGCTGCTATATTTTAGCAAACTAATTTCAACTTTGTAGGTTAGAATGCAAAAGTGGCTAAAAATGGGGACATTGAAGAAGGAAGTGTAATTAGTGTGATTATCGTTTCTCTTTTGTGGGAAAAAGGTTAAAGGAGTACATGAAGGAATGAAGACACTTCTACTGTATAGTCATAATTTGGCAGCTGACCTGTCTCTGCAAATCAGTACACCTATAAATGAAGTCTTCATATAAATAAGAAACTGTATGGTGAGAAACAGAGCAGGAGCAAATTAAAAAGGAATTTGCCACTAATGAAGCACAAGCATTACTTACATGCTTTTCTTTCTTCTTTCCAAAAAGGAAAATTAACAATGTATCTGTTGTGGCTCTCTTATTGTAAATATTTTTGCAGGAACATAGGAAATAGCAGGGTTTCCCAAAAGAAGTATAAATAATTTACTATTGTTTCCCTAAAGATGTGGAAAACATATTAAATTCAGTTTTTTAGCACATCTACAGATGAGTTTGTAATAATTTTATTAAGTGATGTGTGAGTGTCAGAAAGCCTAGAAATCATAGACCAGAAGATAAAATAAATACATAATACATAAATACATGAGCAGTGCCCTGGTCTAAAAACAGTCAAGAGTCAAGGGTACCAAAAACTGTAAAAACCAATCGTCAAAGCTTGAAAACAATAATCAAGGTTGATATCAGAAAACACAACCAAAAGTTCAAGAATCTAAAATAAACTCTTTTCAAAAATATAAAATTCTTATTGTTTAGAAAATCCCAAAAGCCAGGAGCTGAATGTCGAGTAGGCAGGGCAAAGTTGAGTGGGAGAGGACATACTTGAGGGGTAGGATGCAGTTTTCAAAATAAAAAAATTTCATGTATGAAGTTGTCAAAATAGAAGTTTGTCATGAATTTCACAGCTTATGCTGTATCTAATAGGGAAAATACAGTATACAATTTAAATATACAATTTAAAAAGAACTGACAGGAAGACTTAAGCCATGTTCACAAAATACAGACCTAGATCAAGAACAGCCAACCTAAGAGCATGTTGATTTCAAGGTGTAATTTTTTGAACTCCACTTCATGCTGAGAGTTTTTTTCAAAGTCCATTGCCTGCTGCAGTCAATCTTTAATGACGATTTCAAGTGCACACTCTAGTTTCATGCTCATACACTCAGATATTATTCTTAAATCCATACTGTCAAAACCCCCAACAGCGGTTGGAGGAAAACACTGAAGTTGTGCAGTTTCTTGTGAATGCTGATCAGTAACCATGGATGATGCATGATGAGAATATTTTGCTTCACAAATAACTGTTTCTTAACTCATTTTATAGTTAAACTACAACCAAAATGCACACATACACTCACACACATACACAAACTCACATACCATTGGATGAACACAAATTAAGTGTGCAGTCTCTTGCAGTTAGCATGAGAAAGTACTAATACATGCCCAGACCATTTACTGTCCTTTACGCATACAAGGCATGAGATTATTAAATAATTCAGTCTCCAAAAAAGTCAGTTTTAGTCCATGGATTTCAAACACTGTACATGAAAATATTTTACCTTAAGTGCATAGTTGATTGAAAAAAATATGAAAGGCATTATTTGTCACAATACTTTTTGGGCATAGCATACAATGGATAAATGAGCCAATATTATTAACTTCAGTTTAAAGTTAAAATCAATGGAACATCAGTTATTTGTGAAGCAGTAATATTCTGATCATTTTGTATCCCTTATCACTGATCAGCATTGGCAAGAAACCATGCAGCTCCAGTTTTCTACACAAAGATGGTCTATCCTTTACTCCTTTCTGATCTAGGTTACTCTTAAATGAAACTCTGCCAATAAGAAATAACAGAAATCACAGTACGGCTTTCTGCTAGTGATAAACTATCTTTCATGGGAAGAATAAGTGATCACCCCTGATAGATACAAATACCAAAGGGAAAAATACAAACAAAATACAGGATGTGATTTATCTGTGTGATGTGTCAGAAGAAAGAAAAAATTGAGACTATTTGGAAGGTCAGCTGCAGAACTGGTGCATTCAGTTAGTACAGAATGATCTAACAATGATTTCTGTTACTCCTTACTGGCAGTGTTTCATTTAAGATCAATCCAGAGAAGGAAGTGTAAGGAAAATTCGAGCTGCTGCTGGAGTTGTTTCCGAATGCTGAGCAGTGATTAAAAATACAAAATGATCAGAATATTACCGCTTCACAAATAACTGATGTTTATTTCTATGTATTACAGTATAAACTACTGCCCCCACCGAAGTCCAAACTTTGTTGGACTCACCTAGCAATGATTAAGCAAGCAGTCTCTTCTGTTAAAATAAGGAGGGACGAGTAAATACCCAGAGCAGTTACTGTCATCCTTAGCTTGCAAGGCATAAGATTATGAAAGAATATAGTCTCAGGAGAAATTCAGTTTTAGTCTGTATGCTGCACTATACCTACAGGGAAACATCTTAACTTAAGAGCTAACTTCATTAAGGAAATGCAAAAGGGGGTTACTTCTCAGAATACATTTTGAGTGTAGCACACAAGGAACTCATTGCCTTTTGTTAGCAACCATTTTGATATTATGCTCTCTTCTGGCTTACAGGTTTAGATATTTATATCAGTTCAGATGTATATGCATTGGTTGGAATATATGTACTAGTTCAGATATATATACATCTATTTGAATATACAGTATATATATATATATATATATATATATATATATATATATACAGTATATATATACATACATCATTTCAAATATATACATCTGCTTGAAAATATTGTGACGTGTGAGTCCCTGTCTTGCACCCCAAAACATAAGGCTGAGTCTCAGTACTTTAGTAAAACCAACTTTATTCAATATGAAACAGGAACAGCATGGTTATTTACTACAACAGGATCTATTATTTTCCTATACACAGACACATCAATCAGACAGGGTCGTGGTCATGTTAGTGGCCAAGTAATATTGTTCCTTGCATTTACAATGTTCCTTGCATCACATATCGAAAGCAGGTGCCATAGCATGACCCCAGTCTTTTCAGATTTGTTTTACGGCGAGCTGCTTCAAGCGCTGGGAGCCTGCGGTTGCCCTAGTTGCCCCAGCAACCGATAGGCTGTCTTCCATAGATGTGACGATCACACTTTGGCTTCAGCATGTTGTCAGATTGGGGGTAGCCCCAAAAGAGTTTAGAAACCTTACAATATAAATGAAAGTTAAGATATACATATATCTTATATACTGTATATCTTATTATATACAGTATCTTACAGTAAATATTCTGAACATGTATTTGTCCTTTCTCACGCTAACACAGGAAACTGCATGCTTAGTCACTAGTGTGTGCATCCAACGGTGTGTCAGTTTGTGTGGGGGTGTGCCTGTGTATGTCTGTGGTTTTGTGGAGGGATTGGTTGGCCAATTTAACAATAAACAGCACTAAACAACATTTATCTGGGAAGCAGGAATATTTTTACTTCTTTACATCTGATTACTGATTAGTATTCGGAAGAAATCAGACACTTCCAATTTTCACTTCACAAAGAGAATTGTCTTTTCAGTAAAAGGCACTTATCCTTCCTGATATAGGTTGTCCTTAGATGAAACACTGCCAAAATGGAATAACAGAAATCGCTGTATGACTTTCTGTCAATGATAAAATGACGTTTCATGGGGTGAAAAAAAGCAATGCACAGTGGCTGTGATTAAAGCTATCTGACAACTCATGGGAGGGAGAGAGGGAGTGAGGGAGGTGGGTGGCATGAGCCACAGTCCCTCGGAGCTGGATAAGGAGGCAGGGATCTGTGTAAGTGCAAGAAAAGAAAGGTGCTTTGGACCTCCACCCAACAGGCATATGCTTCTTGTATAAAGCATGTATAATAATGACAACAATGTTGAAGCAATGATGAAGTGGAACAGAGACACTAAACTTGTCCACGCTGTGTCTGCCTGTAAATCCCAACTTTTCTGTTCGAACCAATGTATATATCTGATCCAACCTATATACCAAAATGGTTGTCTCGACTTAAACTATGTACATCAAGCAATATATATATATATATATATATATCTCAGCTATTGTTTATATCTGAACGGAAGTATTCAAACCAATATACAGTATACATCCAAACCAATGTATCTCATCCAAAGTATATATATGTGAACCAGTTTTTATATATTTACAAGCCATTCTTTTTTTACTCAACGGCCCTTCATACTTGTTGAATTTAATGTTATATGTCTATTGAAAAAATGTCATTAATCACAACCTGTTTTGTCAGTGGGTGGCACAGTGGCGCAGTGGGTGGCACTGCTGCCTCGCAGTTGGGAGACCCAGGTTCACTTCCCAGGTCCTCCCTGTGTGGAGTTTGCATGTTCTCCCTGTACTGCGTGGGTTTCCTCCGGGTACTCCTCCCACGGTCCAAGGACATGCAGGTTAGGTGTTGCGATTCTAAACTGTCCCTAGTCTGTGTGCACGCCTTGCGGTGGGGGCGCCCTGCCTGTGGTTTGTTTCCTGCCTTGTTCCCTGTGTTGGCTGGGATTGGCTCCAGCACACCCCCGTTACCCTATAGTTAGGATATAGCGGGTTGGATGATGGATGGATGTTTTGTCAGTGACAGTTTTTTTTAGTATGTCTAATGTTGCTGCATTCTTATTTATGAAATTGTTCCAACCAGTCTCTTATGTTAGTTACAAAATGGTAAATCATTAAGAGCTATTATATTGAATATGATATGAATAAAAAATACAGTATATCACGTTTAAATTATTACTATATTTATCTCCATTGCTCATTATTTGTTAGCAAGAAACAAGAGGAAAATATATAGTAACAAAAAACATTAAAAAGGTGTATCCATAACGTTAATACTATCAAATATATAAAGGACCAATTCTAAGTCCGTAAACCTCTAACACTAAGCAGCACAGAGTCATTCATAGCAATGTACAAGAAAAAAAAAACGCCACATTTCAAAACCTTTTAGGGTCAACTATGATGTGCTCTCTTCTTTAAAATATAATTAAAGTGGGTGCCCACATACTAAGCAGGGCTTTTAAACCAGCAGTACAAATAATGAATTAGAGGGAAAGCCCACCGTCACTTCTAATATAAATATCATTACAATATTTGTATTTATTTTGTATAATACTAAAGAGTAACAAAATAAATAGATGTAGTTGCCCACTTCAATAATGAATTGAATTTGGCCTCTTTATTAATTTTACAATAGTTGATATTGTTCTTTTTTTACTACTAAGTTATTCAAATAAAAAGCATTTTGTAATTCAGGATCTGCCAGTAAAACAGAAACACTACTTATAAAAATTGGCAGTTAGGGTGTGCTACTTGTACCAATGATTTGTATAGAGATTTTTATGGTTACTGTAAATTCACTGCATAAAGTCATTTTGCCCTGTATGATTATCCACAATGTGCTCCATACTTGAAAATCTAACAAATGAAAGAACTTCATTTGTTCACATAAAATACTATTTAAGGACAGCACAGACCCCTTGACATTTACTGATTACTACAGATTTGCAAAAAGCAAATTTCATACGCAATTATTTGAAACCATACATTACAAAGTCAACTTATTAAAACAAATGCCTGAAAATTTTTTTTGTTAGTGAAATTATGTAAGTTGCATTTACTACTTGTATCAGTGACAACAACAGGAGTTAGTATTGGAGCATCACACTAGTGGCAGAAGATGCAGCTTTCTTTAAGGTTGCTAAATGAGCAGTATATGTTCCGAAATAAATTTGCATATTCTAGTAATTCTGAAGTATGCTTCATATATATTATTTTCACTAGCTGCCAAATGCACTTCATGTTGCTACTAAATACTTAATTGTTTTAAGTGTTGCATTACAGTGCTACTGAGTAGTTAATTGTTTTAAGCATGTGAAGTACATTCACAGACTACTATATTTTCAATAAAACAATTTAAAGGTAACTATTTTAAATTAAACAATGCCTTTAACAATTAATTATGTAATGCATAAATTCAGAACTGTAATACACTTTGGCTTTTAATTGGGCTACAAAAGTTTGCCATGCGGCCTCTTTTGCTTTTTACATAGCCGTTACATTCCTTGTTTTTTTTGTTTTGTTTGTTTGTATTATTGCTTAACTGCTGAAAAGACATGCATTGTACTGTTCCATGGTCTTGTCTTCTATTTTATGACAAGTAAATAAAGCTATAAACTTTGCCAATCTGTTCCGTAATACACTATCAAGCCCATTAACTTCACACTTCATGGATACTAAATTTGCAGATATTGCTCACTCCTCTTCTCTGTGCTTTTTGAATCATGATAGATGCTCTCGATGCTTAAATATCACAAGTGCATGTATAACCATTAATGCCTAAGCCCCTCCTGAATTAACGAAGGAACGCTTTGCTTCCATGGAACCAGATTGAGCCTTGATTGTAAAATAAGAGTTATTCAGCTAAGTCTCAATTTCAGAAGGATGTTTTGTTGAATGAGCCCAACCCAACAAACATTACCCCAACACCTCCTGTGCTATATAATGTCATTTTTATTCACACCTCCAAAAAAGGGTTTAGTCATGAATGTCAGCTAGAGCGACACAGAAACAGTCACAGATTACTGATCTCAACAACAAAGCGAAACAACATACTTTTTAATTGTCTCCAGAATTAAAGGGGGTCCATGTGGATCCTTAACTTTTCTTTAAGGGTAGTCCTACATTTTTTTAGAATCTGTCTGTAATAGTCAGTAAAATTACAAGTATTCATTAAACAAACAATAAACTTGATGCATTGCTGAATAATTGAATCCTTGAACTACAGAAAGCATCTACAGCAGTAGAGACCAGGAGGGATTAGGGCTTGCAGTCATGACAACTGAAAAACTCACTAAAAGGGTGTTTCGGAGTTTTAAAAGTTTTTGTGGGCGGTAAGAATTCATTATTGCTCCTTAAGGGTCTGAAAATATTGTACGCTTCTTTTGGATACTGTATGTATATTTCTCAGAGAAAGTTCCTGATTAAAATACACAAGAAAAATCAGCATGGCTAAATACAATCCATGAATAGAAGACAAGAATATGTTTGTTTAGAAAAAAGCTGTAATCCACCAAGGCATGGGTATTGTCTAAATTAGATGACAAGAAAACTCCCTGTACCTGTGGTCTTAGATGAGATCAGTTTTGGCTGGTACAAATCTTTGTGTTCTCTGTTAAAGGTGTACTTTCAGCATGGCCAGCACACTCCTGCTGCCTAATGGGAACTGATTCTCTGTGTTGGCACTGGTTTTTGGGTTGCCCCACCCCAGTATACCCCCCTTCCTCAATATGCCGTATTACCTAAATTTAAAGTTGAATCAATGGTAATGTACATGAAAGATTTTGTGAAAATTATTATAGTTTTTGGATGAACTAAACCAACCAAACAAATATACAAGTAGATTATGCTTGTATTTATATAGATTCCTGACATACACTACTAGAAAACCTAAAAGAAATATCATTGTTACTTATAGTGATTTTTTTTGCACCTGCATATGGTTTACACAGAAAAAGC
Organism: Polypterus senegalus; assembly: GCF_016835505.1. Classification (NCBI taxonomy): domain Eukaryota; kingdom Metazoa; phylum Chordata; class Cladistia; order Polypteriformes; family Polypteridae; genus Polypterus; species Polypterus senegalus. The sequence goes on from NW_024383727.1 coordinate 10,798, forward strand.
CTGAACACACTTCATTTTTAACCAGTAACATAATTGACTGCACTAAGTAAAAAAAATTCACTAATTCACAGCTGATTCACATAGTACAACTGAACCAAATGTTCACTTTTATTTTAATGTTGTATCACCAAAATTAAATTGCAGTGTTTCATGAATTTCATTGTATTTGAAAATTACAAGAAGCTAAACTGTCAGATGTAAAGTAATGCTGCTGATTTGTTTGTGTTTACTTATTCCCATTTTAATGGGTTCATTTGGGGACCCATTCAGATGTCTGTATAGTTGCACATTTTTCCTGGCATTCATCTAGAAAAGATTATAACACATTTCAATTACAGTCTGCACTTTGAAATTCACAGATAAGAAGACATTTTTAATGATTTTTGATTTGTATTTTAGGTTTTGTTTCCTGGTTTTGAACATTACTTTTCTTTCTCCTAATCTCTATTTTTTGATAAGATGATGCCATGCACATAATTACAAGTGCTGAGGCCAAATATCCAGGGTCTCTTCACTATTTAAGGGTGTTTTGTAAATCAACCTCGTGCCACAAATTTGAAAAGGCTAAGCTGTTATAAGTTTTCATGTTGCACATCTGTATGTGAAAGTAATTAACCTTTGATCTATTATGTCATGTAATTACAGAGTCATGTGATGGCATGCTCCTTGGGGCAGCTGCTATTCCTACCTGCCCTTTCTAATGACCTTCTTCCTTTCAAGCAGTGCCTGGACAGCTACTGCAGAATAAAGGCCAAGGTTGAGAGAACTATACACCTCCATAAGTTGTGGTTTTAGCCTGGATGACCACACCTCAAATCCACACACACTTCTTCCTGACAAAATAGATGTCCAGCACTGACAGATAAAATTTTTCACTATCACTTCAATTAAGGCCAGGCATTTTTGGTAATTTCAGTATTGTTATGTTTATTTTGTATTGAACAGAAACTGGCCTGTTCAGTTGTGTCTCCCTTTCTTTATGTCCTGGATGTCCTATCAAAAAATATAGAGGTACCTTAGTTATTTCACACGATTCACAATAAGGCAACAAATGAAGCCTTGGAACCTCATGTTTAACTTGTGCTTTGGCATTTCAATATCATATTTATCTTTCAGATCTGAAGACATGTAAGGTTTGGTTTTTCCAGGTGGACCTATCTCTCTCATAGGCTGTACCAAGGAGATCATAGGTATTGTATTACTTGGCAATGGTTATGGTATTCTTAACATATTACATTAGACACTATGGGCAATGCTCAGACAGATTATTGTGTGTACCTACCACCCTAAGAAGTTAGTAAGTAGGTGAATGGAGACTAATACACTGAGGATATGCAACGGCCTGTCATGTTTGTTGAAAATAACATTTAGATCAAGATGATATTGTGGCGTGCCTCTATGGACCTTTCTGTTGCTGTGGCTAGAGGTTCTCCTCATCTTCATCCTTTAATACAAATGGCTGTAGGCTGTACCATTCAATATCTGTAATAGAATGTGATACCCGCTATTGGAAAGGTCTCAATTGGTGTCATGACTTCATCCACCACTGTTACAACATGAAAGAGGGTAGGTGGATGGGTATTCCTCTACCTCTGTATGATGTTTATCAGCCATTATTCATTTATGTCAGGCCTACTATGTATATCAGTACTATTGTCATTGGAGGACATGCAGGTCTGTGGAGCTACCCTGTGGTGCCTTCTACACAGTGGCGGTTCCAGACCAGATTTATCAGGGGGGCCAAGGTGGGTTCAGTGTTTTTCATGGGGCACAGAACAAAAAAAAGAGCAATATTTAATTTTTTAATATATTAAGTGAATTTATTTGGAGCATAAACAAAATGAATTGAACACTTAACAATAAAACATAGAAATGAATTTCAAACAAAAGATTTAAACCTTTAAACAAATTTTACTTTTTGTACAGTAACATTTCTCTATTTTGTATGCAAGATATTTTTCTTTTTATTTAGGTATGTATTTATTTTCTTATAAAGTGACTTTTTAACAGCATGAAACTTAAATGTACACTCACATTTTCTGATTCAATGCTTAGCAACCCTAGATTGCCAAGACATTCATCAGTTATGGTGGACCGGAGGTAGGTTTTTACTAATTTTAATGTGGAGAAACTCAAGTGGCAGAACTCACTGGGAGCGCAACAGCTATTTTGCATAGTCTAAAGAGCTCATAAAGTGCCTCTTTGTACGGCTCAGTGAATCGGATCAACTCCACTGTATCAAATTCCTTTGAATCACACCGCTCTTTATTATTCTTTCCAAAAGTCTCTTGAACTGATGCAGTTCATGCCCCATGTCATCAATATTGGCATCATAAAGACGACCAAATTCAAACAAAGTGATGTCTTTCAAAAATGCATCACTTTTGAGGTTAAGAGATAGGATACTGCTCATCAGCTCATAATTGGTCTTTGAAAAATGTCTGTTCAGTTCACTAAACATACAGTCAATAACAGGATAAAAACAGGAAGACCGATATGTTTCTTTATCACAATCTAGCTCCGTCTCACCAACAGAGCTTAGAATGTGGTACTCACGGAGTCTGGAGCTTGTCTTCCTTTGTCATTTTGCCACCGACTGTGTGGCAGCATTACATTGCTCACAAATGTTCAGTACTTCATCCCACAAGTTATCAAAAAAGGACTCCTGCCTGAAACCTGTCAAAAGTTGAACTAAACCTTCCACTAAATCAGCCGCTCTTGAGAGGTCAACAGTTGATGACTGCAGCATATAAGAAAGAAGCTTTGTTTCCCCAAACAATTTACTGAGCGTAACTAGATGCACAACAAATTCTTGGTCGATCCAGAAGACCACGGGCCTCAGAAGATTTTTCTCCTCTGCTCTTGTGCCATCTCTTGCAGGATATGTTTGAGGGCAGGTAATCTGTCCATTATGTTGCGTAGAGCTATGAATCAACATGCCCATCGTGTGTCACTTAATTGTTGGAGCTCTCTTGCGATCGCTATACATCTCACTTTGTACAGCCAGCCATTTGGGGTGCAGATATGAGCCAGAAGTGAAAACATATAGACTCTGTTACAGAGCAAAGAATTCCTCTGCTTGTGGGACTGCTTTGATTGCATCAACTAGCACTAAATTGAGACAATGGGCACTGCAGTGCATGTAAAAGTCATACTTAGCTTTTTCTTTGATTTTAGCCTGGACCCCTGAATGCTTACCACTCATTACAGCATCACCATCATATGCCTGGCCTATAAGGTTGTTTTGTAGTCTAAGTCATGGCATTCCAATGAGTGGACAATCTTTTCAGTAAGTCCCACTGCATCTAGTCTCTCAGCAGATTCAAAATGGAGAAAACTCTCCTTGATGGTTCCATTATAATAGTACCTGAGTACAAATGAAATATGTTCTTTTTTTGAAACATCCTTTGTCTGATCTGCCATGATGCTGAAATATTCACTATTTTTTACTTCTTCAACAATTTCAGAACAGACCATTTCTGCCAAACAATCCAGAACCTCATTCTGAATTATCTTGCTTGTGCACTTTGTGAATGGTTGTCAATCTGTGTTTAACTGCTGCATCATGGTTTGCAACTGTTTCGAGAATTTCCCTAAAGTTGCCTTTGTTATTTGATTCCTCAGACTCATCGTGTCCTCACTCAAGATATATTTTGTCTGGCTTTAAGCAATATCACTTCACCAATTGTTTTAATATATTCGTGATTTTCTTTAACTTGTTTACTGTGTTCCTTGTGTGTAGATAGGCGCTCGCTCCCTTGAACCCCTTTCCATGACTCAGACACCAGATAAAAGTCCAAAATCTGATTTTATTTAATCGCCACAGTGCACAAAGCACACTCTCCTCCACAATACTCATATAAACTCACACAAATACTCAATAAATCAATCCTCCAGCTCCCAGACGTGTTGCCACCCTTCCACCCAGCTCAGCCCCCGTCTGGGAGCTCCCACAGTCCTTTATATCTCCTGACCCGGAAGTGTTCCCAATCCCCAGTCCATGTGATTCTCAATCACTTCCGGGTCAGGTAAAAGTTCTTTTCTTCAACCCGGAAGCCCGTCGCTCTTCCTATGACGAACTTCCATAGGGCACGAAGAAATCTTCGGTCCTCCCTGCAGCTTCCCTCTTGTGGCCCCATGGCATCCAGCAGGGCGGTGCATAAAAACTCCTTTGTCCATGATGCCCTGCTGGTCTTCTGGGGACCTCCATGCTGCAAGGAGGGCTCCACCTTGTGGCTTGGGGGTGCTGGCCGGGATAAACGGCCGGCCATCTTCCACCCTCCATGCTATCATTGCTTGCTTGTGCCTGTCAGATTTTGCATGTACTGAAAACCTCCCAACCCCTCTCAGTTGCTTTTTCCAGTTCCTGAAGCCAGGTGGTGAGTCAAATACACTGCCTGACATATTAGGTGGACTGAAATGTTTGCACGCATGACAATAGGCAGAGTCCATAATTTACAGAGTATTCAACCCAAGGATGACTTTCATACCACCTTGGCTGGAAGCTTCATCTCCTGTCCCCATTAATGTGGTCGGAATGTCCGCTAAGTTGGGCTGCACTGGTGGATCATCCTTACACTTGCTGATATCTGAAAAGAGATGAATGTAGAGTAAACATGAAGGTGTAACTGAAAACAATATTAATTGATCATCATTAGCATATTACTTTATTTTTTCATTATTAGTAATATGAAATAGTCAATACACTTCACAGTGTATGAATTGTAATCACCACGACACTCACAGGTTTGTTCAACATCACAAACCTGATGGTACTGTACATGGTGCACATGATGGATGATCCACTGGTTGTCCCTCTTCTGTTCCTCACTCTATCCCTCACAGCCTGTGTCTTCCTCCTCACTCTCAGGATTGACAGACTCTGTTACTGATCCTCCACTCTCTGCATTCCCTCAAACTAACTCCTCTGTCTCTCTTTCATCCTGCTCCTCAGCTCCCTTATGATCTTCATCCTCTCTCTGTGCTGTTCTTTGCTAACAGGGGCAAAAAGGGCGTAATGTCTTTTTTGCTTTTCATGGCAACTGATGTTGTTCCCAGCTCTGTGAGAAAGCAATAGATAATGAAAACTGTTATCCTATCTCATTATGGCTGAAGCTAAAAGTGCAACACCTTTATTTTAAATTTATCGTTAAAGTAAAATTATGAAAGTAAAAAATGAAATCGGTTCCTAACCCTGTAGGGACTGGATTTGGCGCATGTTAAAACAATGAAGCTGGATTTCATTGTAATGAACAACAGCAGTAACACGCGAAAATGTGCCAAACACTGACGTTACGAAACTGAATCGCATTGTTTGACTTGGTCTCTTCACCTCTTTTTACTTAAGTCAGTTTTAACAATTTGCGCAAGTGGTCTTCTTTCTCCTTTTTTCCTCTTCTGCCCCAAACCTGCCGCAAAGAGTGAGTGTGCAGTGACCTAAAGAGTCCATGTGGAACGCTCCGGCATGTGAGTTCGGTTTCCGTGCCAGCAGCATATCACCATAAGTAATTAATTAAAATTTTATCTCTTCAGCACAGGGGCCATAACAGGAGCCAGGGTCAGTTCTACAGGGGCACTGGCCTCTGTTGGCCCGCCTAAAACTGCTTATGCTTCTATACATAACCTGTTTTGGTTCAGGCTAAAGGCCAATTCCACCATTAGAGTGAAAGGTGGAGGCAGGGATTCATCACCCATTTTTCAGGCATCTGCTTTCTTTCTGGTGTCTATAAAGTTAAAGTCAAATATGATGTCCACCTCAACCTTAACAATTGTTGAAAGCGAGTAGCACTCTTATTAATTTTTTAACTCGAACTTAGGAATTTCTGCAAATTCATTTTTTGAGGGTGCAGAATCATTTCTGACATTTTTTTTAGTATGGAACTTGTTTTGAAAGGGTTGAAAATATTTTGCATGTTTTTCCGGTAACATGCTGTTATTTTGAGTCTCAGTGGCTACCAACTCAGCATGTTATTTTGACTGTGTCTCTTGCTTGTGGTCCCTCCATATCATATATAGATTTCATCAAACAAAAGCCGAACACCATACTAATTCCTTTCACAATTTTAAAGCTTCAATAATGTAACATCTCAGTCTCCATTTCTTAAATTATAAAGGTTCAGCTCTTTCACTTTTTCTTCATTGCTCTTAGTAAGAAGTTCTGAAATCGGCTTATTTGCTCTTCTTTGGATGTTATTACAACTGATATGCCTTTTTTTGTAATATGGAGACCAAAACTGAAGACATTACTCCTCAACAACAACAACAATATTTATTTATATAGCACATTTTGCATACAAACAACATAGTTCAAAGGGCTTTACAAGATTAAATAAAAAGGAATTTAATATAAAACATAAACAAGATTAGGCAATAATATCATACAGTATGTAACAAAGCAAAAGGTAAGGTTGGATGGCCATGAGGACAGAAAAAACAAAAAAAAAAAATAACATAGATGTTCTAAATCAGTCCTCATGGTTTTCAGGCTACACATGGAAGAATTTGATGATGATGGTCATGTGTACATCTGAGACGCCCACCATTCAATCCATTAATGCACAGAGTAGAATGGTACCTTGATCAGGTGGTATTGGTGCAGATCGGCACCACAGAAGAACTGGAAAAGACAACAGAGAATAGTATAGAATAGTACGGAATTGCAGAACCTAGAGGGTTCAATGCCCATATAGACTAATACAAATATGACTAAAATGTATTTATAAAAAAAGCCATTTTAAAATAATGGGTTTTTAGCATTTTTTTAAAAATTGTTCTACAGTATTAGCATGGAGTAATTTCTATTGGTAAAGTATTCCAGATTTTATGTGCATAACAGCAAAAGGCCACCTCCAAATTTCTTTTCAGTTTGGCTCTTGGAATTATAATCATTTGAAGATCTGGGGACATATTTTCCAAAATATAGGAGAGGGCAAGATTATTTACGGCTTTGTAAACCATTAGTAGTATTTTAAAGTCAATTCTAAATGACATGATTAACCAATATAACAACACTAATACTGGTGAGATGTGCTCAAACTTTCTTTTTCTTAGTTAATATTAGCTGAAATACCCAGTGTTGCCCGGGAGGAAAATAAAGTTTTTTTTTTGTTTGAGAAAAACATAAGTAAAAAAAACACAACTTTAAAAATAAAAAAAAATTAACAAATAATAAACCTGGGTTTGCTCCTGTTCTCCCCATGTGGGTTTTCTGCAGTGGGCTGGCGCCCTGCCCGGGGTTTGTTCCCTGTTTTGAGCCTTGTGTTGGCTGGGATTGCGCCAGCAGATATATAGCGGGTTGGATAATGGATGGCTGGATAAAGACTCACTAACGTGCTTGTCTTGCAGTGTTGTATGTATGTTATCATCCAGCTGACGCTTGGAACCAGCCAACTGTATTTAATTTGAAAAGCAACAGGGCACGGTGCTGCTCAAAAATAAAAAGAATGCTGGCAGTTGCCTGGTATATGCTAATTGGTAAACCCATGCTGTTAAAAGCATGGGATCCTAGAAAGTATTTAAATCATCAGAACTACTCTGGCCATCTCTCTTGTAGAAGGATTCATGTTGCCGAAGTGTTTGTATCATTTGTGCAATTAGTAGCTAAGCGACTGTCTTTCTTAGGAGGTTTCCTTTTGCTGGTGTACTGGCTTCGCTTGTGTATCCTCGGAGCTGGAGCCCTCATCCCAAGTGTATGTCTCATTTCTGGGCCGGACAGACACACACACTTCCACGCGTAGAACTCTGTTTAATTTGAAAAGCAACAGGAGCACAGTGCTGCTCAAAAATAAAGAATGCTGGGTAGTGGCTTATATACTAACTGTGATCCTAGAAAGCATTTCAATTGTCAGAACTACTATGGACATCTCTCTGCTAGAAGGATTCATGTTGTCAACTGGATGATAACATGCATATAAGACCGCAAGATCACCCCCCACTCTACCCAGAAGTGGGTGGGTTATGGCTGATTTCACCCTACAGTATTTTAATCGACCAATGAGGAATATTTGTACCAAGTTTCATGAAAATCGCTCCAGCCGTTTGGGCGTGATGCTGGAACATACATACACACATTGACTTTTATATACTGTATATAGATTCTGGCTGCCGCATTCTGTACTAATTGTAACTGATTGATGTCTTTCTTATTGTAGTCCTGTAAGGAGTGAATTACAGTAATCTAGTCGACTGAAAACAAATTTTTCAGTGTCTTGTAAACTTATAAGAGGTCCAACTTTAGCAATATTCCTTAAGTAAAAAAATGCAGTCCTAGTAATCAGATTAATATGTGATTTAAAATTTAGGTCAGAGTCAAAAGTTACCCCTAAATTCTTTATCTTTAACTTGACTTTTAAGCCTAACGATGAAGTTTATTTCTAATACCACTCACTATATACTTTTTGCCAACTAAGATTTCTGTTTTTTCTTATTTAGTTTGAGAATGTGTGGACGAAATCTCAGACACGACAGCAGGTGCGGTTATAAAGCAGCTTTATTTTCAGAGTCACGGTGAGAAGAGTTTCAGAAAAGCAGACAATCAAATATACATGACAGCGTCAGGGCTCTTCTGAACCCCGCCTGTTGGGTGGGGTCCAGTTTTATACCCCTAGAATGCGTAATTTAATATCATTATAAAATGTAACAGTCAACACATTTATTATACACAAACCTTTAGCCCCTTCAACCCCTTGTGCAACTTGATTTCTTGGCTCCTTTTGTTATGGCGTTCAGATGTAAGCTAAGGGAAAACGTGATAAGGCAGACTCATGTGTGGAATGCTCAGACCTTGAGTTCCTTTGCACAAACATTTTTCTGTTT
>NW_024383728.1:0-5334 GCF_016835505.1 Polypterus senegalus
TGCCTAAGTTCAGGTTAATAATTGGCCAAGTGTAGGTATGTCAATGTCTGACGTGGCACTGCATCTGAGCGTGTTCACCTCTGCGGGTTAGCGTCCCCAAGCATAGGAGAAAAGCACATGGCCGTGATATCTCTGCCAATGAGCAGGTACCCTAAAACACACGTAGCTCTGATCTCTCTCTCTCTCTCTCTTCTCTTCTCCACATCAACTGCACATATTTGCAGTTACTCCTAAACAATCTCTAGATGATGAAGTCTGCTGAACAAACGGTATCGCTAGCTAAGAAGGCAATGTTCCAACATCGAGGTAGAGTGACTAACAGGGCTGGTGGTAGTGTTCCCCCCACCCTAGGTCTTACTACCCCTGGCCTAGCCTCTCGTTGAAAAATTGGTGCGTGAACCGATTCGTAGCGATGAGAAGTAATCAACCACCAAATGTTCAAGCAAATATGAAAACCGATCTAAACTGTAAAGGAGTTCTCTTGTGAAAAGTGGACAGACACTGAGATAGAAATAGGAGAGATACTAGGGCTTGCCGCTGCTTGCCACCCAGCCCAGGTGGTTACGGATATACAATTTAAAGAGATTATTTTCATGGAATCCTACTCTGCATTATTTTCTACTTTACTTTAAAACCTTTTGAAAAATATTTTCCTTTATTTTCGCCAGAGTGGTTAAATTCTTCACGCAGAATGTACAATCACTGCTTGCATTGTGAAGGGGAGTCAGCTGAAGATACTAAGGAGAAGAACTTGGATCATCTGCTGCTTGTTGCTGCTGTTGGTCAAGCTGCTTGTTCTGTGTGTCTCGCTGCACGTTGATGACTTAAATCTTTTGTACAGCAGCTGTCCTTTTGTCACTTTGTGTCTCTGCTGCTCACATTGTGACTTGGAGGAGTGCTTAACGCACCTAAGGAGAAGCACTTGGATCATCTGCTGGCTTGTTGCTGCTGCTGCTGTGGCGAGCTGCTTGTTCTGTGTGTCCGCTGCACGTTGATGACTTTAAAATCCTGTACAGCAGCTGTCCTTTTGTCACTTTGTGTCTCTCTGCCACATTGTGACTTGAGGAGTGCTTAACGCCCGCTAAGGAGAAGCGTTGGATCATCTGCTGGCAAGCTGTGTGTTCTGCTTGTCATTGTTTTAAAAGAGCTGGGAGCACATGAAGTTTGTCTGCCAAAAGCATTCCAGCAACTGCTAGGTTAGATGTCTGTGAATTTTGTTTTAAATGTTGTCTCACTGCCTTGTCTCGCATGACGTTAAAGAGTCTCTTGCATGACGTCAAATTGTCTTCCGAGAAGATCAAGTCTCGTCTCTCTAGTCTCCCTCCCAAGATTTGTTTTATAATGGAGATATAGATATAGAGAGAGATTGATATTGATTAAAGGGGTTACCATCACACCCTATATCAGCTTGTTGGACAGCCTGTTCCAAAACCATTGGCATTAATAAGGAGTTACACCTTACCTGTGCAGCTATAACAGCTTCCACAAAAGAGCATTTAAGTGGTCAGATACTGATGTTCGATAGAAGACCCGACTTGCAATCCCGATCCAATTCATCCCTAAGCTGTTCAGCTAAGTCTGTACAGGCCATTCAAGTTCCTCCATGTCTTCATAGGCCTTGTTTTGTGGACAGAGGCACAGTCATTCTGTAAGAGAAATGATCTTCCAAAAAATTGTTGGCACAAAGTTGGAAGTGCACAACTGTCCAGCATGCCTTTGGATGCCATAGCATTAACAGCATCCTTTATAAGAACTAAGGGACCTAGCTGGAACCCTACCATTATCCCTTCTCCACCCAGCTTTACAGTAGGCACTATGTGTTCTGGAAGGTAGCATTCTTCTGGCATCCACCAAGCCCAGATTTGTCCACCAGATACTAGAACATGATTCATCACTCCAGGAAACATGTTTTCTACCCCAAAAGACAATGGTGGTGTACTTTACACAACTTCAGACGATGCTTGCTGTTGCACTATAGTGATCTTAGGCTTGATTTCAAGAAGATCCACCAAGGAACTCCATGGTGAGCAATGCCACTCTTCTTGCACTTGTCATCGTGTATAGTGACTTATCTTAAACTTGTGTAGCTGCTTGGCCATTAAAACCATTCATGAAACTCCCGATGCACAGTTCTTGGGCCGATTTTGCTTCCAGAGGCAGTTTGAACTTCACCTATTGCTGCGCTTCACTCAAAACGAGATTTGTATTCGCTTCAGAACCCTCGCTGTGGGTTTGTGTGGTCTACCACTTGGTGGTTGAGGTCTTGTTTCACCAGACAATTCCACTTCACAGTAGCAGCACTTAGTTGTCAAGTTGCTGATCCAGCAGAGCCGACATTTCACATAATGAAACCAAGTTGGCATCCTATGACAATGCCATCATTCCCATATGAGCTTGTTGAAACTCCTTGAGGTCTTTGGTTTGACCCCTTCCATTCTACTGCCAGTGTCTACCAATGAAGACTGTATGGCTATGTGCTTGACCTAAAAGACCAGTTAAGGAAGCACCGGAAGAAAGTCCACACTCTTTGGACATATTGTAGATTTCTGATCTGCATGATGGGCACCTTGTTCTGCACATATTTGCTGTTGTCATTCTCCTCATTAGTTTAGAATGGAGCTTTGGTAAACTTTGATGTATTTTAATGTCTTCTAGATTATCTTCTATTTACCTTTCTGGGACACATTATCCATTGTTTAGCTTTTGAGTCAAGTAATTTAAATTTACAAACAAACCTTCAGAAGTCTGACAGGCTGATTTTTAATATTTTCCTACCTACCAACCTTCAATTTGTCAATGATGCCAAGCTAGGTGGACTGGCAGATATTCTAGAAATCTGGGTCATTTCAGTGGGATTTGGGCAGAGTTGTGATAGAGGAAATTTAATGTAATGGATTACACCTTCCTCCTCTTCATCTTTTCCCACTTTGTGGGTCAATGTACAGTACTTGATCAACCTTCTCCTTACAGCCAGTCAAGCCCTTTTCCTACAGATCTATTTTTGCTTTATCCATCCACCACTTTGGCCTCCCTTGCTTCATAATTCGTCTGCATTTCCATTCCCCTCGCTCTTTGCCCACATCTTCATTCTCTCAATGCCACTTCAACCTACTTTCCTGTCCTTTCTTCGATATCTCTCCCACTTTTGTTGTACCTCTGATTTTCATTTCTTCTTCTGCCCTTTCTTTGTAGTTCCACACATTCATCTCAACATTCTCATTTCTGCCACATCTCACTTCTTCGCCTGTGCTGTCTTTACTGCTCACGCTCGCTCCATACAGCATTGCTGGTCTTATCCCAGTCTTAAAACACCTCACCTTTAACCTTCAGCTTACTTCTTTGATCACACAATACTCCTGATACCTTCTTCCAATTGTTCCATCCACACACTGCGCTCTATGGGTTATCTCTGCATTTAATTTTCCATCGTATGCAAGACTGATCCTAAATATTTAAACCCTCCACTCTTTTGCAAATGGGATCAACTGTACAGAGTAACGGGGATTATGGATGAGAGTTGAAGAGTGGAGGCAGGGTGGAATGGGTGGAGGAGAGTGTCAGGAGTGATTTGTGACAGATGGATATCAGCAAGAGTGAAAAGGAAGGTCTACAGGACGGTAGTGAGACCAGCTATGCTATATGTGTTGGAGATGGTGGCACTGACCAGAATGCCAGAGACAGAGCTGAAGGTGGCAGAGTTAAAGATGCTAAGATTTGCATTGGGTTTGACGAGTATGAACAGGATTAGAAATGAGGACATTAGAGGGTCAGCTCAGGTTGAACGGGTGGGGGACAAAGTCAGAGATGTGAGATTGCGTTGGTTTGGACAGGTGCAGAGGAGAGATGAGGGATATATTGGGAGAAGGGTACTAAGGATAGAACTGCCAGGCAAGAGGAAAAGAGGAAGGCCTAAAAAAGTTTATGGATGTGGTGAGAGAGGACATAAAGATTATGGGTGTGACAGAGCAAGATGCAGGGGACAAAGATATGGAAGATGATCTGCTGTGGCAACCCCTAAGGGGAGCAGCCGAAAGATGAATACCCTTTTCAAATGCTCTCCTGCACTTTAACCTCTCAATCCTGTTCATTATTAAGCCTTAGATATTCGGTTGTCTTCCTGTTTACCTTCAACTGTATCTTCCAAAGCCCTTCTCCATTTTTCCAACTTCCACTCCACTTCTTTTCTGGTGCTACACAACCCAATGACATCAGGGCAAAGCAGCACCAGGAGGATTGGCCTTTTTATCCCACAGGTCAACCCATCCATAAGCAGATCAAAGACGAAGGACTTCAGGAAGATCCCTGGTGCAGACCTCCTCTAACGGAGATCCGTTCGATCTAACATTTCCAAAGTAAAAATGTTAGGTTTAAATACACAATGGGAGGTCTGAAAATCAAAGGTACTCTTATGAGAAGGATTTAGGAGTCATAGCGGACATGACACTATCAACTGCCAGACGGTGTTCAGAAGCCATTAAGAAGGCTAACAATGTCAGGTTATATAGCGCCTTGATGTGTGGAGTACAAGTCACAGGAGGTTCTGCTCAAGTCTTTATAACGCACTGGTGAGGCCTCATCTGGAGTCCTGGGAGCAATTTTAGTCTCCAGGCTACAAAAAGGACATAGCAGTGCTAGAAAAAGGTCCAGAGAACAGCGACTGGGCTGATTGAGGAGCTACAGGGATGAGTTATGAGGAAAGATTAAAAGAGCTGAGCCTTTAATGGAGATGGAGAGAAGACCTGAGGTGAAGTGTTTAAAATTGTGAAGGGATTTAGTCCAGTGGATCAAGGTGGTGACATTAAATGAGTTCATCAAGAATATGGGGACATAGTAGGAGAGAGTAAGGGTAAGTTTTTTCTTTTGTAACATAAGACAAGACACGTAAGTTTTGGGGTCTTCCGCCCCGTATACTGAAACAGAAAAAACAGCAGTCAATCGCTTACAAACATCGAAAGCAAAAGACAAAACGAGAGAAATGGACGGGCTTTTTATGAGGGCGGACCGGAGATTGATTGCAGGTGCTGGGTACTGGTGATGGATACTGGGAACTGATGTCATCAAGGGTCATCGGAGGGATTAATTAGACCCGGAAGCGCTGCTTCAGAGTAGCCGCCATGGCATTTGCTTATGTCTCTGAGGCCTCGGGCTTCGAAGAAAGAAAGAAAGAGAGGTTAGTCTCGTCGGACTCGCGCACGTTTTCCGTAACAACCGGTCAATCCGCTGTTCCCAAGCACTCGCGCGTGACACTTGCACAAACATTAGGAATTTTTCTTTACACAGAGGACCACAGAGACTCGGAATAAGTGACCAAGCAGTAGGTGAAGTAAGACTTTG